>NC_048599.1:105297758-105452621 GCF_003668045.3 Cricetulus griseus
AATATAAATATCTGATAAGCAGGATATCTGATATGCAACTCCTGTGAAAGAGTTGTTCAACCCCACAAAGGGGTTGTGGCCCACAAAGGTGGAGAACCACTGCCCATAAAGCCTAAAGGAAAGATGTAACAAAGATTTAAAGCTTAGTATTGACTGGCTAGAAGGAAAATATATGCCAGGCGGTGGTGGCGAATGCCTTTAATCCCAGCACTCGGGAGGCAGAGGCAGGTAGATCTCTGTGAGTTCGAGACCAGCCTGGTCTACAAGAGCTAGTTCCAGGACAAAAAAATAAAATAAAATAAAATAAAATAAAATAAAATATAAAATAAAATAAAATAAAATAAAATGGAGCTAAGGAAGGGTCTGTGTGCCTCAGAAAGAGGACATATACTCAGCACCTAAAACCTCACATTCTCAGTTGGAAGCAAGTGTTGTGAGCTGCAAATGTGTACCTTTTCTCCAATGACTCACACAGTAATACAGGAGATGTAGATATAACTGATGCTTGCTTTAGTTTCCAGGGGCTCTAACAACATCTAATAATAGACTAGACATTTTAGGGTAGAGAAAAAGAACCCAAAGTAACTGTGAATCTACAAGATTTCTGTGAATCCACCAGCTTCCATGACCTCAAATTTATAGTGCAGTCACAAACATAGGTGAGGTCTTGTTTAGGCTTTTTTTTTCTTTTTCTTTCTTTCTTTTTTTTTTTGTTTTTGTTTTTGTTTTTGTTTGTTTGCCTGAGTAAGAAATTACTGCTGAGCAAGAGAAGAAAATTTAATGATGTACATTCATGAAATTCACCCTTAGACAAAAAATGCTTCCATTAGTTTCTTCATATTTTCAGATTAAAAAACAAAAACAAAACAAAAAAAAAACAAAGGCCAGATATGGTATCACACACCTTTAGTCACAACACTCTGAAGGCAGATGCAGGCAATCTCTGAGTTCAAGACCAGCCTGATCTACATAGAGAGCCAGGTCAGCCAGGGCTACATAGTGAGGCCTAGTCTATAAATAAATAAATAAATAAATAAATAAATAAATAAATAAATAAATCGTATAACAGTAGCATATAACTATAACTGTACTTATGCTGCCTACCTTTTTAACACTGAATGCTACTAAAGGAAAAATTAATAACACTCTTGTGTGAAATATTCTTTAATTGAAATTTAAGATTCTTGGGGCTAGAGAGATGGCTCAGAGGTTAAGACCTCTGGCTGCTCTTCCAGAGGTCCTGAGTTCAATTCCCAGCAACCACATGGTGGCTCACAGCCATCCGTCTTCTGGTGTGCAGATATACATGGAAGCAGAATGTTGTATACATAATAAAAAAAATCTTTAAAAAAAAATTCTCACAAAAAATGTTTTATCACTTTTTAAAAATAGAATGCCTGTGATACAAAATGCAAATTTCCAAAAAGCTTAGCAAGTCCATGAGAAATAATGCAGAAAACAACTTCAACAATAGCCTATCTGGGTTCTGGAGTTACTTCATTCTAAAGAGACAGTAATTTGGGACTAAATCAAAGTAATATTTTTCATTATTTTTAACATATTCTAAAAGAAGTACTTCATAAATGACTCTCTGATGTTGCTTAATGCACAAGTAAGAAAATAAACTGACTTGCTCACAATAGAGTCTCTGGAATGGTAAAGATATTATAATATGGCCGTGGTGATGTACACCTGTAATCCCATCACTCGGGGGACAGAGGCAAGAGAAGCACCACAAATTTGAGGCCAGCCTGTCTACACAGTTTGCTTCAGGTCTACACAGTAAGTTTCAGGTCAATCAGGAATAAGAAGCAAGACCCTGCCCCAAAAAAGAAAAAAAAAAAAAAAAAAAAAAAAACCTAAAAAGATCTAATATTCCTTCAGAGTTTAAGAATGGCAATAGAAGATAAAAACATGTGCCATATCCTATCTTCAAAATGAATATAAGATTTACAGATTAAATTGTTTAAAACATATGAAAATAATATAAAAAGTGGTAACATGGGATAGAAAGACAGAAGACATTATAAAAAGCTTACAAGTTTGTTCTATATCACTACCATCTCTAATTTATAACGTCTTACAATAAACTATAATATGTGCCTAAATTAACCCTTTATACCACATTACTCAAGTTTATGACAAAATCTTAATACAATAAGTGTAAGTTGAGTATTTTTCCTCTTTTTTTTTAGTACTAACTTAATGCACACTTAGCACTGATACAATAATATGAAAGCCAACAATTTAAGTCTGTCATAAGTTATTACATAAAATATCTCAGGGAGGAAAACAGTGGCAATTTATTATCTAAAAATCCATTAAATTAAAACATATCTCAACTGTTTAATTTTGCTCAATCATAATATAATTGCAAATCACACTTCATTTAGAGGCAAAAGGTACCAGACTATGCCTCCTACAATGAATCTATAAAGTTACACATATTATTTTTCTATGCTTCTTAATAATTACTTTAAAAATGTTATGCAATGGAGCATAAGATGAGGCAAAAGGCAATGCAGAAAGGTAAGGTTACAATAAAATGTAATGTATAAAAATGCCATCATGAAGCCCATTATTTTGTATGCTATCTTTAATTTTTTTATTTTTTAAGTTTTTTTTGTTTTTGTTTTTGTTTTTTAATTTTTCGAGACAGGGTTTCTCTGTGTAGCTTTGGAGCCTATCCTGGCACTCGCTCTGGAGACCAGGCTGGCCTCGAACTCAAAGAGATCTGCCTGCCTCTGCCTCTGCCTCCCGAGTACTTGGATTAAGGGCGTGCGCCACCAACGCCCGCCTTTATTTTTTAAGTATTAGAAACATTAAATCTGGGCAGTGGTAGCAGATCTCTGAGTTCAAGGCCAGCCTGATCTATAGAACAAGTTCTAAGACAGCCAGGATGGTTACGTGGAGAAACCCCATCTCAAAACAGCAACAAAAACGTTAAATAAAAACGAGTGTTATCTTGGGAGGGAGAGATTGCTCAGTGATTAGAAGCATGCACTGCTCTTACAGAGGACATGAGTTCAGTTCTCACCAACCACATCCGAAGGCTTACAGCTGCCTTTAACTCAAGTTTTAGGAGATCTGACCCCTCTGGCCTCCCAGAGCACCTGCATTCATACACACTAATACACACACAGATCAAAAACACATATACACAGTAACAATACAAGATTTTAAGTGGTACCTTTAAATTTTCACTTTATTATTAGTGCTAAAATTCTATGATGTGATCATTTAAGAATATTACAATGAACATAAAACATACCTGGTTCATTATAGCCTTCTCTTAAGTACTGAATAAGACAAAAAATAAATCTTGGAAGAACAAATTCAGACATCATCAGTAAGTCTTTAGGGACACAGGGAATATTTGAACTTGATTTAATCTGATGTCTTCTGCAAAACCTGTAATGGGAGAAAAAAAAGAAACTAAGAAAAGAGGGAAAATAACAATGTCTAATCAGGCAAAAATGTATTACTTCTATTTATAATATTCATAAGGAAAATACAAGCAAATACTAAAGCCAGGATAATCCTTCTTTGTGATCTTTAAAGCACCAAATTAAAAGAATATAGCTTCAGTAGGCCTTTAAATTAAAAGTGTTACCCAGGGCTGGAGAGATGGCTCAGTGGTTAAGAGTAGTGACTGTTCTTCCAGAGGTCCTGAGTTCAATTCCCAGCAACCACACAGTGGCTCACAACCACCTTGAATGAGATGTGGTGCCCTCTGCTGGCATGCAGGCAGAAGACTGTATACATAATAAATAAATAAAATCTTAAAAAAAACATCTTAAAGGTGTTACCCAAAGAGACTTTCTCTGAGAAAGACCATAATAGCCATGTCACAAACAAAACACAAAAGGAAAATCATCATAGTTTTACATTTATGACTGCAATAGATTATTTTCAAGTGCTATTTTATTATTTCCATCCTTTATAAAACTGTAAGTATGAATTTGGGAGGCAGAGGCAGACAGACAGATCACTGTGAGTTCAAGGCTAGCCTGGTTATAAAGTGAGTTCCAGGACAGCCAGGGCTATTACACAGAGAAACCCTGCCTCAAAAAAATAAATAATAAATAAATAAAAATAAGCCTATAAGTACAGCTTGATAGTTATCTGAAGCATTTACATTTTCCACTTCTACTTCAATAAGTAATTGAAGTCTATGTTAAACGTTTATATATTCACGTGTATATGGTCTTGTTAATCTTCATTACAAATTTATTCAGAAAAAAAAAAAATGACCGGTACATTGAGCAACAAAGACAAATAATTCACAATCCAAATAGTCTCAAATAAGTTACTTTGCTACCAAACACAAAATTACTAATTAAACATATAAAAATGTCTAAAAATAAACTTAATGATTACAAAAGCTATTTTGGGCTTAAAAAAATTAATGGTTTGAATACAGTAAACAGCACGCTTAAGTGGAAAAATAGTTCTATTTCATAAAACACAGAAATTATTCTAAACTTAAATGTTATTAAATTTAAAGTGCAATGGAAGCAATTAAAACTAATTCTATCAAGTGTAAAACCTATGTATGAAAATTGATAGCAACACATAGAAGATATAATTAATGACAATGGGCTGATCTATAAAACAGTACAAACTATTTTAATCAAAATTCTATGGTAATTTAATACATCAATAGACTACAACTGAGTCCAGGACAAGGGTATGTAAATTTATGGGTTTAATATATGACTAATATGGCATAACAACTCAATAGAGTGAAGACTTAAGATTTTTGTTTGTTTGGTTGGTTTTGTTTTTATGGTTTATTTTTCAAGACATGGTTTCTCTGTGCGGCCCCGGCTGTCCTGGAACTCAATCTATAGATCAGCCTGGACTCAAACTCACAGAGATGCCCATTCCCTTACCCTTGCCCCTGCCTCCCGAGTGCTGAGATTAAAGGTGTGTGCCACCACTGCCCAGCTAACTTATAAGTTTTTATTGTTTTGGCCGGGTGTTGGTGACACATGCCTTTAATCCCAGCACTTGGGAGGCAGAGGCAGGCAGATCTCTGTGAGTTCAAGGCCAGCCTGGTCTCCAGAGCGAGTGCCAGGATAAGCTCCTAAGCTACACTGAGAAACCCTGTCTCGGGAAAAAAAAAAAAAAGATTTTATTATTTTAAGTGTGTGTGTGTGTGTGTGTGTGTGTGTGTGTGTGTGTGTGTGTGTGTGTACACAAGAGTACAGGTGCCCATAGAAGCCAAAGGCATCAGATCCCCTGAAGCTTGAGTTGCAGAAGTTAGCAAGCGTCCAATGTGGGTGCTAAGAACCAAATTAGGATCCTTAGCAAAAACAATGCGAACTCTTATTGCTGAGCCATCTCTCCTGCCCCATGAAAAGACTTGGCAAACTGTTTTAGGTCAAAGTTGATTTATTAAAAAACATGGGAAATAAATTCTATCTCTATCTTAACACAAAATATATCCTACTCACATTAAAAAATCACATGCAAAGAGTCTGAAAGAAATAATATTCTTCATTATCTGAGAGTATAGAAAGACTGTCTGGTAAGATTTAGCTTCTACACAGAGTAACTGAAAAAATATAATATGTAAAACAGATAATTACTATGATTAGAAACTCTTTAAAAGGGAAAAAAGAAAACAATAGAAAAATCAAGACATGATTTTGCCATCAACAGTTGGCAAAAGTACTACTACTTAGCAAATATATGAAAAGATGCTCTGGTTCTCTAACAAAGTAATTTTCAAACAAAAAAAAAATGAGTAATGGGAAAATTATCATTTTACAGTATCTGCTAGATTTTGCTATGCTCAAATTGTCCAATCTCTCTCTCTCTCTCTCTCTCTCTCTCTCTCTCTCTCTCTCTCTCTCTCTCTCTCTCTTCCTCTCTCTCCCTCTCCATCTCTGTCCCACACATAGAAGGTACTAGGAAAAAGCTTAAGGGGAACGTCCCACTCCCCACTAAGGAGTTAAACTGTAACCATATCAATCTTGGAATCCTGAAGTGAAAGAAGGGGCACTGCAATGCGTATGAAACACACAGCACAAACCCTGAAAGTGAATGGCACCAACCTCAAAGGCCAACCCCAACTTATGAGAAGCACACACAATGAAGGAACTAGTTAAATGATGCCTCAAGAAAACAAATGGACAAACCTAGAATGTGAGACATTACATGCGGAAAAATTGGTTGGTTTCAATTTCTGCAACCTGTCGGTGTCAAAAGGATCTAGCAGGTAAAAAGGCTACCCAGTCTAAGAGGCTTGAGAGATCAAGTAATCATAGGATGTATGAACAGCCAAGATGATCTGATTAAATATTGTACACTAATTCACTACAGTGAATTTTATTAGATATGATAATGGCATTGTGGTCCTAGAATATGTTCATGAATATTTAATAACATAGAAATTATTTGGTGCAGACACTGCATTTAGGATGTGTTGATATCACCATCTAGGATGAGTGTTCTAAGGTCTCACACTCTGCATATTTTCTGGCTGTGAGCCTCTCTATTTGTTTCCATCTGCTGCAGGAGGAAGTTTCTCTGATGATGGCAAAGCAAGGCACTGATCTATGGATATTCCATCAAATCCCTCCCCACAGGGAACCCTGTGGAAGTGGAAGTGAAAAGAACGTAAAATGTCAAGTAACAAGAGCCTCTTAATCCACCAATGCACATAAGAATTCACCAAGGCAGCATGCACAGGGTCTGCATGGGTCTGAACCAGATGGGGTCCTAGAGCTGAAAAGATTAAGTAGACACATGCCCTAACCCAGAAGCTATCTCCAATTGATAGCCACTTGCAAATGAAAGTTTGGTTTTCTCCAAGGGAGTCTCACGGGTAAACAAACTACTCTTAAGAGTAAATTGCATGCCCAGCAATAGATGGCCAACAGAAAACAAGATCAATGGCATCTTTAGAGCCTTATCTCACAATGTCAGCACCCCCACACTTTTTCTCTTCTCTCATCTCTACAGTTCTTTGTGTCTATATTATAGCTCCTCCTAGTCTAGTGTTTTTATGGGTTTCCTGAGTATCTCTACATCTTTATCTGTTTCTTGTGCCTTTTCTTGGGTTCTTTTCCTTCTCTGTTTGTTTTGTCTTATTCCAACGTATTAGTTTTTGTTCTATCTTATATTTTATTATTATTCCTTAGAAGCCTGTCTGTTTTCTAGTGAGAGACAGAAAAGGGTAGATTTGGATGGGGGGAGTAGGAGAACTAGGAGGAGCTGAAGGGGAAACTGTAATCAGAATATATTATGAGGGGAAATCTATTTTTAATAAAAGGGAAAAGGGTTTCTTTTTTTAAGATTTTATTTATTTATTTATTTATTATGTATACAACATTGTACTTCCATGTATATCTGCACACCAGCAGAGGGCACCAGATCTCATAATGGATGGCTGTGAGCCACCATGTGGTTGCTGGGAATTGAACTCAGGACCTCTGGAAAAGCAGTCAATACTCTTAACCTCTGAGCCATCTCTCCAGCCCTTGTTTTGGTTTCTTAAAGGAACAGATTTTCTGCCTCAAGGGCCACATAGTCTGTTATAAACAATTAATGCTCCTTTTATAAAGTGAAACAAAGTGTGAACAATATGTAAGTAAATGAGTATAGTAAGGTTTTGTTTTTTGTTTTTTAGGGACAGGGAGTTAGCCCTGGCTGTCCTGGAAGTTGCTCTGTAGACCAGGCTGGCCTCAAATTCACAGAGCTCCTCCTACCTCTGCTTCCCAAGTGCTAAGAAAAAGAGAGGGGTGTGGTGATACTTTGCTTATGATCTAACAAATAAAACTTGCCTGAAGATCAGAGTGCAAAGCTAGCCACACTAGTTAGCCATAGAGGCTAGCAGTGGTGGATCACACCTTTAATCCCAGCACGTGGGAGACAGAAACAGATGGATCTCTGTTAGTTCAAGGCCACTCTGGGATACACAAAATTGATCCAGTCTAAAAGAAACAGAGCTCACACAAAGGTGATCCCAGCACTTGGAGTGACATGCCTTTAATTCCAGCACTAAAGAGGTGGAGACAGGAGTGATATGTCTGGGCGGAGAGAGGAATATGAGGCAGGAGGAGACAAGAGAGATGCAGTCTGAGGAGCAGGCAGTCTGAGGATGCAGTCTGAGGACAGGATCACCCCTTTGGTCTGAGCACTGGTAGAGGTGAGAACTCTCTAGTGGCTGGCTGCTTTGCTACTCTGATCTTCAGCATTAACTCCAATATCTGACTTTGAGTTTTTATTATTAAGAACAATTAGAATTGTGCAGACTCAGGCCCCCAAGACACTGCCCAGCTGATCGACCTGGTTCTGAGCAACAATAGGGAGTCAGTTCATTTCTGAAAGGATCTCCTTGAAAGACCTCTAAGGTCCATGCTTTGCCTGTATGCCATGTTGCTTATCCATGGTCCACTGCCCCAGACCTTGTTGAAGCCCAGGACCATCGTGTTCCTTCAATTCCTCCCACCAACTACAGCCTGAGAAAGCCATAAATACTAGTCCCCAGCCCCAAAAAACTGTATGAATTGTAGAAAATTTCAGGATAATGGCAAACTCCAGAGAAACAAGGAAAAGGGGGGAACAAGGGTGAGGCTTTAGCTGTCTTACTAAAGCAAGGAGGACAATTATGTCTAGTCCTCTCAATGGTGACTACATAGGCAATGTGTTTATCATTGTTCAAAATTGTTTCAGTTTAAAATAGTTTTAAAGCATTATAATGAGAAGAGAAAAATAATTACAACTCAGAGGACTTCCAAATTGCTGTTACACTTAAATTTCATTACCATGCAGATACCACAAAGTACTCTATCAGCTGAAGTAGGAAATCATGTCTACACTACTCCTAGTACATTAGTAATGAAAAAGGACAATGAATACAGAAAGGAAACTAAAGTTTTCTTCAGTCTTCTTCCTCCAAGTTCTTACATCATGATTTGTTCCTTTGTTTGAATTAGATTACTATTTTTCTAGAGAAAATTCCAAGTTCATAGGGAAGAAATGTAACAAGCAGTGCATACAAATATATGCAGACATAAAATTTAAGAGATTAGCTCTACCAGGAGTGGGTAATGCATACCTTTAAGCACTCAAAAGGCAGAGAGGCAAGAGGTTCTCTGTGAGTTCAAGGCCAGCCCAGTCTACATAGTGAGTTCCAGGCTAGCCAGATGTACAGTGTGACCCCGTCTCAAAAAAAGAAAAAAAAAAAAAAAAAAAACCTAATACTTTCTACCATTAGCCATATTATATAACACAATTAACTAATTTGCTAAAATGCCAGTATGTGTAAATAGGATATAAATGGGAGAGTAAAGGCACATATCTTTATTATCAAACTTATAAATAGAAACTGTTAACTCATAAAGTCAAACTCTGCACCACAGCTTCACATTTGTACTATATAGATGTTGCCTTATGAATGCATTCCATTTGCTGTGGAATTAAGACTCATACAGAACTTCTTCAAGAATAGAAATATAAAAAATACACTAAAGAAAATGGAGCGAGAGGAGCCCACAGCACAATGGAAACAGAAATAATGGCACATAGGCAGATATTGTACTAAGGCAGGCAGGACTTAGAATAGGGCATTATGTGATGAAGGCACTAGACTATGATGGTAACAAAATTATGGTAAAATATTATACATGGTATGTGGGCCTGGATGGAAAGAAACCAACTCATACACTGGGGAGAGTGTAAATTAATATCTTTGAATGGATCTATCAAAGATTGAGGTATACATCTTCTTCAACTGTGATATAGTCTTTGAGTTTATCTTCATACATATGTGTATGCACTCACACAAACTAAATGTATGGCAATATTGACCACAAGAGCATTTCCAATATTCCCCCATGCAAATGCATTGGAATATTAAGTAACTATTAAACAGAAAATAGGTGAGAATGGTGATGCATATCTTTAATCCCAGCACTCAGGAAGCAGCAGCAAGCAGAACCCTATGAATTCAAGGACAACTTGGTCAACACAGTGAAAATCTGTCTCAAAAAGAGATGGGTGGGGGTGCTAGAGAGATGCTCAGAGATTAAGAGCACTGTCAGCTTTTCCAGAGGACCCAGTCAGTTCCCAGCACCCACATGGTGACTCAAAACCTTCTGTAACTCTAGCTCCTGGCATGCAAGTGGCTCATGGACACACATTCAAGCAAAACACTCATAATGCATAAAATAAAATAGAAAAAAAAAAGGTGTTTTTAAAACAAAGAAAAGAAAATGGACTGTGTGCTAATATGAGACACTGTCCAATACAAGTTGAGCAAAATAATGAAGAAAAAGAGTGTTAATCAGATACTCACTGCCTCCACTTCAGCACTGTCACAAATTAAGCTACCAAAATGTTTCCAACAAAGCTGCTGGAAGAACTGATCCATTATTGCTAACATCTTGTAAGTGCATAATTAAGGTCAAATGAAAATGAGAAAAATCCCTTATTGGGGAATAGATTTGTAAAATTAAAAAAAAAAAAAGAACCTTGACCTTTTACTCTATGAACTCATTTTTATGTCATAGCCAATATGGACTACGTTTGACATTTTCAAGGTGGGGAGATGATCCTAAGCACTCTGAAACAGGTGCTATTAATCTGTTATTCAATACCATTTCCTGAATAATAAAGCAATGTGATCTTAGGGCAACCTTTCAAATACAGCCCAACTTAACATTTAGGGAGCATCTATTAAATGCATCTATGCTGGCTTCTAGGGTGCCTTTTTTTAAGGACCTTAAAATCTGAGAGAAAGCAGGCCAAGTGGAAAAAAAAATCTATACTACATGATAATATATTAAAAATAGTCAAACTACATCAAAATTTGAGGAATGTTTAGTTTCCCGTCATAGCCTAAAACCAGCCAGTCAGAAATTATTTTAGATTTTTCATCACATTGTTTTTTCTTGTTTTTAAGTTCTCCAACCCATCAACCATTTCCAGCAATGATTATGCTCATTCAATAGTGAGTCTTGTACATGTGAGAAGCACAGCTTCAATCTCCAACACCACAGACAAAAGCATCATACTATTATACATTGTTTTCTTTTCAAGATTTATTTTATTTTTATTTTTATGTATATGTGTTTTGTTGCATTATGTGCACCACATGTGTGCAGTACCCCCAGGGGCTAGAAGAGGATGCTGGGTCCCTTGGAACTAGAGTAACAATACTTGTAACTCATCATGTGAGTGCTGGAAATTGAATCCAGGTTCTCTGCCACCAAGCTATCCCAGTTATGCATGGTTATTAATATATCATTCTCATACCCTTTGTGATACAATCACACAAATGAGTCCTCAATTATATTCTCTCTTCGTTTCCTGTATCTGCTAATATTACTACTATACTGACAATATCATCACAGTTACTAAATCAAAAAATAACTGAAGCCAGGAGTGGTAGCACATGCTTTTTTTTTTTTTTTTTTTTTTTTTTAGTGTATTTATTTTCATTTCATGTACATTGCTGTTTTGCCTGCATTTATGTTTATATGATGGTGTCGATCCCCTTGAACTGGAGTTACAGTTCCAAGCCACCATGTGGGTACTGGGAATTGAACCTGTCTCTGGAAAATCAGTCAGTACTCTTAACAAAGCCATCTCTCCTGCCCCAGCACATACTTTTAATCTCAGCACTCAGCACTTAGGAGGCAGAGGCAGGCAGATCTCTGTGGGTTCAGGGCCAGTCTGGTCTACACAGTGAGTTTCATGACAGCCAGGGCTAAGTAAAGAGACACTGTCTCAAAAAAAAAAAAAAAAAAAAAAAAAAAAAAAAAAAACTGAATCTTTCCCATATTTCTATAATTGCAGATTTTTAAATGAAATACTGAAATTGTTGTGATGGACCATCTCCAATCATACAACATCTTACCACATCAGCGACACATGAAAAGGATTAACGGAAGACAAGATTCTTCTTTTTCTTTTTAAGATTTTATTTATTATGTATACAGTCTTCGGCCTGCACGCCAGCAGAGGGCACCAGATCTCACTCAAGGTGGTTGTAAGCTACCATGTGGTTGCGGGGAATTGAACTCAGGACCTCAGGAAGAACAGTCAGTGCTCTTAACTGCTGAGCTATCTCTCCGGCCCCCAAGATTTCTTCTTTTATTGAGTACACAGATAAAGGATAAAGTATAGAATATGCTCTGGGATAGAGCATATTCCTAGTTACAACCATAGTTTCAATCCCCAGCACTGCAATTAATCAATACAGCAGTAAGAATACAGGGAAAGTAGGATCTTTCTGAGATTTCCTGAGCAGTGCAGTGAGACTAACAATCTTTTATACTAACGGAGAACAACAACTTCAAAATATATGAATTCTCAGGTTTTTAGCAACCATGCCAGAGCAACACAGCTCTGTCCACCTGAAACACTACAATAACTTGTTGATTTCTAGTTCTAAAATAATTCCAGAAGCTGCACCTTAGCCTACACTCCTGGCCATTATCGTCTCTCTAAAGGGAGCAGAGTAGGTAGGGATTCAGCCCAGAACTATTCTATCTAAACCACTAACTTGTAAAACTTTTAAAATAATCACATGGTTCCAATACTGTTTTAGTCTTGTCCATGAAACTGGACATGGCAACTCCTGGAACATACAGGCAACAGTTGTTTTTCTGAGAAAATAATTAAAATCAGTAAATATTAGGTGTTAATTCACATACAACTGCTACCATGGGCAAAAAAAAAAAATTCTCTGAAACCTCAATAAAAATACATGGACTTATTTAATTAAAGCATGGATGCTCTAAATCTGTGTTGTCGTTTTGTTATGTGTTTTGGTTTTTGGTTTTTTCTGGTTAGGTTTAGTTTGGTTTTTGGTTTTTTGACACAGGGTTTCTCTGTGTAGCCTGGCTGTCTTAGAACTCACTCTGTAAAACAAGCTGGCCTTGAACTCATAAAGATCTGCCTTCCTCTGCCTCCCAAATGCTGGGATTAAAGATGTACTGGGCATGATGACTCACACCTGTAATCCCAGCATTGGAAGGAACAAGGAAGGAAAACTGCCAACTGGGATTAGACATCAAGATTGACGCTGGAGAGGGAGGGAGGGAGGGAGAGTGGGAGAGAGAGAGAGAGAGATTGAGTCCCCAGCATAGAGGCTCACACCTATAATCACACTTTAGAGACAGAGGCAAGAGGGTCACTGAAAGTTCAAAGCCAGCCTGGTCTACACAGCAAGTTCCAGGACCCTATCTCAAACAAAACAAAAGCCTTACTAATATTTCTACTTCCAGAATGAAGCATCATAATTTTAAAATGCCAGGTTTGCATTTCATCCAGAACAATCGGATAATTATGTACTTTATTCCAAATTTCAGGGAAGAATCAACATTATTTCTTTCATTATTAGTTCCCCTGAATGCTAACCTAGAACAAGAAGTAAAAATGGCTCAGTGTCTGGAAAAGATACTCTAACTCCTCCATGACTTGATGTCCCTCTTTTAAAAAGGAGGATGACATACCAGCAGAATGGCTAATCCCCAGATGCCATGACTCAAAGTTGTATTCTGAAATCTGCGCATGGGCTCTGTGTGTGTGTGTGTGTGTGTGTGTGTGTGTGTGTGTGTGTGTGTGTTATTTTTTAATTGGAGGTTAAAATGGCATTTAAATCAAAAAGACAAAACAGTACTGGACCAATTAGAGTAGTTTTAGAGGTTGGATGTGGAAATGGACCTTGTTAGCATGCACAACACCCAGATAAACCCCCAAAACCAAACAAATTAAAGAATACTGTTTAATAGGCAGTGAGAGAAGTAACTGGGAGGTCAAGATCTACAGCCAGCATGCCTAGCTTACTACATGAGTGACCTTTAGCAAGTTTTAAAAATCTGTGCCCTATTTTCCTCTCCAACTCAATGGGAATAATAACAGTAAGTATCTCATAATTGTTAAAGATTAAATGAGTTAAATTATGTAAAGCAGTTAAAATTTGACACTTCCACCACACAGAAAAAAAAAATCCACAGTTTTAATACAGTGTTAAAAAGGGTACTGGAAAATAGACTATCCCATACATTAATTATAACAAGCCTTAGGAAGGACAATTTTAAAAATCCCACCTTTGTACATTTACCCCACTGGTATTCGTGTACAAGTGAGAGAAGACTGGTACACTAAG
Organism: Cricetulus griseus; assembly: GCF_003668045.3. NCBI lineage: Eukaryota > Metazoa > Chordata > Mammalia > Rodentia > Cricetidae > Cricetulus > Cricetulus griseus. Next base: position 105,311,887 of record NC_048599.1, read on the forward strand.
AGTTTCATTTTGTACTAGGAATCTTCATACCCATCAAATGACATTATTAAACCAAGGGCAGCAAATTCATGGACATTGTGTAGCAGTTTTTACATAATGGAATCAGGAAACTCAATTGCTGATATGAAAAGACATCAAAGTGAAAAAAGGCAAGATGTAGAACAATGTTACCTTTTGGGTGAAAGGAGACAGCAAGAGTAGGAAACATTTACTGTTGCTTGCTTTGCACTGAGAGAAACTAAGAGCCATGAGAAGTAACTAGCAGACCAGAGAGGAGGGGAACGTCAAACTATCTCTTTATCATATTTTGGCTTTTATATTCAATAATATACAAATATTAAAATGCTAAAAGTGAAGCAAAAAAATTCAAGGACTAATTGCTAGCCTTGATTATTATTTGCAAGCTGTTACTATCTCCTTCTAAATACTTTTTCTTAATCCTTCTGCTCAGAAACCTCTTCTCCGGCCACTAACTTGCTGACTATTTAAGTAATTTATCACTAATGACTGTGGTGTAAGTGGATTAAGGCATAGGTGCCAACACCAGGTGCATTGCACGCATGCGATTGTCAAAGATGCGTGTGTTGAGCGTCTCCTTAGACGGATGTTCTCACACTAATGAGTAAGGTGCCCTTACGTAGATAAGACCTAGCACTTGACTCCTAATTCGCTCAGTGATTCCCTCCTCCCTCTGGTGTGAGGGGTATTTCTATATCTGACTGTTCCGAGGCCAATTCTCGATGTCACTCCAGCACACCAAATACTCTACTGACAGCTCAACAGTCCCTTTTTATGCAAGCCCCTCCCCTTCCCTCCTCCCTCAACCCCCATCAGCTCCAGAGCTCAGTCCTTCACACAGACAGACACACAGACACACAGACACACAGACAGTTCAGCTTTTCCCCCAAGGGTCCTTCCCTGCGGTACAAGACCATCTATCTCCCTGGCCCTCATCATCCGGTGACCCAATTCAGATCCCAAACCTCTCCCTCCCAGTCGATCTAAATCACTTCTTCTAAGGCTCTTCTCCAGAACCAGGCAGGCAGCTAGCTGTACAGCCTTTCCCAACAAGTATACCACTGACAGCTCCACGCCAGATTCCCACCCCCCCCGAAGTATCCGCTCCTCTTCCCCGCCCTCTCGCCCCCACGCACTGCTTTCTCCCCATCACTCGCCCACCTTGACCTCCTCGAAAACCCCCAGCCTGACTACACGCACATGCTCTCCTCTCCTCCCCACCCCCTTTCCACCAGTGACAGCTCAGTCACCTCCAGCCCCTGGGGCCTGCGCCCTCCCTGAAGCTTTCCCCCCGACAGATGAGGGTCAGATCCCAGATCTCCCCCCACCCCCGACCTCCCAGGCCTCCCCGGATCCCGCAGGACCACACGGCCCGGGTCGCCTCAGCGGGGCTCCACTCACTCACCCACTCTCCCGCATCACGTTGCTGTCCCCGCAGTCGCAGGCGCCCCCGGCCTGGCTGCGGAACATGTTGAAGTCGTGTCCGGTGTGGTCGCCCTGGTGGAAGCACTCCGCGCACAGCGACATGCAGGGGGAGATGCCACACGTCCGGCAGCGGTAGGCCACGAAGTTGGCCGTCCAGACCAGGCCGCAGAGCGCCGCGGGGTCGTAGGCCCGCACGGCCGCGCAGAACTCCTCGTAGCCGCCGCCGCCGGCCAGAAGGCACTTACACCACTCCAGGGCATCCTCCTCGGCCGCGCCCGGGCCGCCGCCGCCAGCCGCCTCCTCGCCGCCCGCAGCCCCCGCCAGCGGCCGCTCTGCGTTCAGCACCCGCTCCAGCAGCGCCTGCAGCTCCTCGGCGCCCGCACGGTTGTCCGGCCGGCTGAGGGCGGCCTTCAGATGCGCGGCCGTGGCCGCCTTGTCTAGGGCTGGCCCCTGCTCGGGCACCTCCGGCTGGGGCGGCTGCGGGCCCCGACGGCCGCCGCCGCCGCCGCCGCCGCGCGCCGCCGCCGCCGCGCGCCATGATGAGAGCTCAGAATTTGGAGAGTCCAGGGCCCGCGGCTCCTCCCGGGAGGGTGGGGGGATTGACTGCTGCTGCGGTGGCTCGGCCCGCCCAACTCTCGCGATACCCAGCCCCGCCGCGCTCCTCCGCGCGCTCCCCGCCCCTGCGCCCGCCCTCGGGACTCGCCCCGCCCCTCGTCGGGCTCCGCCCCCTCGCCGTCTGTCCCTCTCAACTTGTTTGTTGGCTCCCAGCTTTCAAAACTGACAAACTCCTTAACACGGGAACTCGGCCCAAAGACAATCCTTAGTAAGAGCGGCTCTCTTCTTTATTTTCCTGGAGCATAGGAATTGTACACAACATCTACCAGATGTATTTTAGGCATCTGTATCTGGTTTTCCGATGTTGATAACCTGTTACCGGAGCCTGAATTACTACTGGATTCCTGCTGTTACTGAAGCTGCCTCCTAAGTATTTCGCTACGTTCTTTTTTTAAAAGTAAGATAGATTCTTATTGTCCCTTTTTAAGTTATATCTAATGTGTTTATTTGAGTAGACGCTCTCTGATGTGCATGTGGTGGTCAGAGAACAAACAGCTTGTGGGAGTTGGTTCTCTCTCCTGCCATCAGGGCTCCTTCCATCAGGCTTGGCAGCAAGCACCCCTCCTTGCTGAGCCAGGTCTATGGCTGTCTTGTTATCCTCTTACCCAAACTCTTTAAAAAAAAATTTAAGATTTATTTATTATGTATACAGTATTCTGTCTGTGTATGCCAGAAGAGGACACCAATGTCATGTAGTTGTGAGCCACCATATGTGGTTGCTGGGAATTGAACTCAGGACCTTTAGGAAGGGCAGCCAGCGCTCTTAACCGCTGAGCATTTCTCCAGCCCCTTACCCAAACTCTTTAGGGGAGACAAAAACCAGGCTCCTTAAGTTGTCTCTCAAACCCACCAACATCACTATTTCTCACTGTCTGGAGCAGACAGAGAGAGACAGAAACCAACCACTGGAACCTGATCACTGTATCCAGAGGGTCTTGGTTAGTTTTGTTTGCTTGCTTATTTAAGACAGGATCTCCTGTGGCCCAGACTGGCCTGGAGCATTCTATATAGCCTAGGATGACCTAGAACTCCTACCTCTATCTCCCAGTGCCAGAATTACCACTATGCCTAGTTCATAGATACCAAGCATTGAACCCTGAGCTTTGTGTGTGGTAGGTAAGCACTACACCAACTGAAACTCATCCCCAGCTCTCGTTTAATTTAATGGGATAGAGGGGTTGCTGGAGAGATGGCTCAGTGGTTAAGAGCACTGGCTGCTCTTCCGGGTGACCCAGATTTGATTCCCAGCACCCAGATAGCAGCTCCAACTTCAGGGAACCCAAAGGCCTCTTCTGGCCTCTATGGGCACCAGGCATACACAGAAACACATGCAGGCAAAACACGCATACATAAAACTTTTTAAATAAAAATAATTGTCTTAAGCAGAAAATTCTCATCCCCACTGCAATACAGTTAATTGGCCATTTTCCCGTGGCTTTAGGGGTTAGAATGGGTTGTTTGTTCTGAAACACTGTGTAACCCAGGAAACCCTCAAACCAGAACCTCCTGCCTTCGTGCCAGCATTGCAAGCTCCTTGAGGGCAGGAGAACCAGTCTTTATCACTGCTGCTAAGCATTCCAGCATCTGCTGATTATCGTTAAATGAGAAGTAATTCCAGTAGGCAACACTCCTTGAATTTCTTGTGTGAACCAGCTCTTTCATGTTATTTCTTTTAATGTGCTCAATAAAGCCTGTTAAGTGGCAGTAGAGGGGGAAAAAATTAGTAATTCATATGCCAAAAGCACACAGCAAGCAGCATGTCTGTTTTGTTCCCAGTACTTGCCTCAGACGTCCCAGGGAGCAACTTTCTGATAGCAACCTGGCAGACATTTGGTAAACTAATTTGTTGCTGTTGTGGGGTATTCACCAGAGAAGACTACTTGTACATGGGTTTAAGCCAAAAGAAAGTCTTTATTAGCTGGTTGGCGACTGTACTGGGTGTTTGAGATCCCAGTGTAGCTCTGAGCCTTTGTCAAGAGCACAAAAAAACATGTTCTGGGCTTACATACTTCAGTTAACAAAAACAGTTATCAGACCAGAATCAAAAAGTAAGGTTAGTTCATTTAGAGACTTTCCCATAACTATGGACTTTGATGGATTAGGTCTTTGTTTTCATTTTGGGCAGGTAGTACTGACTTTTACAGCCTGAATGGCACTTCCACCATGGAGTCAACTGTGCTAAGGTCTGGGGCCCTGTTGCACTCCATGAATAAGGCAGGCAGAAATCTTTAGGCTTTAATAGACGCAGATAAAGAAATTTTCCTGTGAATTTTTTAAGGGGTGAGGACCATGCAATGATATTAAATGATAACAAACAAAAATCCTGAGAACTGCATTTGTACCTTCAAAATGTCTTGAGGAACAGTCTGCAGAGGACTTAATGTAGGCCAAACCCTAAATGCACTGTCATGCTTTTTTCCCAAAAATATTTTAAAACATGAGCTGAGAAACTTACTAAAAATGATCTTGTTTCAATATTAAACAAATGAGAGAACTGCAGAAAGTACAGCTGCGAGGTCTTAGAAGACCCGGTTGTCTCCAAAGAAAAAGGACAAAGAACTCCCCCAACTCCACCCCCCCACCCCGTGTGCATGCTGGCAACAGATGTAATCCCAGCACTTGAGACAGCAGGAAGGTCAGAAGTTCAAGGTCATCCTTAGCCTCTTAGGGAATCCAAGGCCATCCTGAGCTACCTGAGGACCCTTCTCAAAACTAAATTAAAAGATGAAACCAGACTTGATGGTGTACACCATCAAGTGTCCAGATGCTGCAGACACTTGAGGCAAAAGCACCACTCGGCCCTTGTTAGTTCTCACTGAGGCAGCAACCAGTCTAGGCGCTGAGAAAGTTACCTCATCGATGGTCACCTGTCCCCCCCCCCCGCGCGCGCGCGCCCCCACCTTTACAGGTGTTCACCAGGTCTCTCTTGCCTTTCTTGTCTCTTGCCTTCTTCCTCTCTACTCTTGCTCCTCTTGCTTTCCTGTCTGTTTAGCTGTCTGTCTGCCTCTCTCACATCCCCACTCCTAGACAGCCTTTCGCTCTTTCATGCTCCCCTTCCTCATTGTAAGGACTCAGGCATTATGCTGGCCTGACCCTGTCACCTGGCAGTACCCTGGTCATCCCAGGGTTCCATGACTACTAGTCCGCACGCAGGTGCAAAGGACCCCATTAAAAGAAAAACTCCCACCCACTTACACCACCCCCACCCCAACCCTCTCTTTCTGCTGTCTCTTTCCTACTCCCTATCCTGCTGTTCCCCTGGAGCAGACAGGACTTTTCCTGTCTCCCTCCTCTCTTCTGTTCTCTCTCTGTCTCTGTGTCTCTTTGCCTCCTTTCTCTTTCCTTCCCCCCTTCCCCTTTCTAATAAAACTTCTCACTAAGCTCTGTGTGCCTGGCATGTTTGTCCCATCCCCCACCTCGCCCCACCCCTACCTCAGCCATCCTTGCCTGCCATGGAATCAGCCAAGGTCCCCCACACGAATTATTCCTAACACTCATCCCCCAATAAACCTCTTGGCACTAACTCTTGAAAGTGACATGTTCCCTTAGTGAAATACCTTGGCAGGGCATACTGAAAGGTACCCACTTTAACTTTCTTTCTTTTTTTAATCCTCTCAGGCCTTAGAAGTTTGAGGCTAACCTAACAACATAGCAAAACCCCAAGAAACAAAACTAAATGAAAAAAATTAAAAGTTAGGCAATAATTAATGTTGAAAGAGAAAACTGACAAAGTAATTTTTGTTGCTGTTTTTCAAGACAGGGTTTACCTGTGTAGCTTTGGAGCCTGTCCTGGAATTTGCTTTGTACTCTAGGCTGGCCTCGAACTCACAGCCATCCACCTCTCTCTGCCTCCTGAGTGCTGGGATTAAAGGAGTACACCACCACTGCCCAGCAACAAAGTAATTTTTACAGATATGGCCAAAGAGGTTAATATTTACTAATAAAGCACTATACTAGAGTTGGGAGTGGTACATGCCTGGTACATGCCTGTAATCCCAGCACTCAGTTTGGGGTTTTGGTGTTTGCTTTTGTGTTGTTTTGTTGTTTCTCTGTTTTGAGACAGGCTGTGGCTGGCCTGAAATCCACAGGGATGTGGCTGCCTCTGCCTCCTCACATGCTAGGATCAGAGTCATGCACCACTACACCTGGCTTCCTCCCAGCATTTGGGAATAGAGACAGAAAGATCAGAACATTAAATTAAAATCATCTTCTCCTGCATAACCAAGTTCAAGCCCAGCTTCAGCTACAAGATAACCTGTCTCACACACAAAAGAAAAAAGAAAAAGAAAAAAGCATCTTTTTTCAGAAAATGAGGAAAAGACAAGAGAAGAATTGTTTTCAAGGCTATGTAATAAGTATTACTACTGCATGTAAAACGGGTAAAATAACACTGACATTTGTGCTGGGCAGTGATGGCACATGCCTTTAATCCCAGCACTCAGGAGGCAGTGGCAAGTAGATCTCTGAGTTCAAGACCAGCCTGATCTACAGAGTGAGTTACAGGACAACTAGGGCTACCCAGGGAAACCCTTTAGAAACAAACAAACAAAAATGACCTCTGCAGGTTGTCTTAATGTGAGATAATCTGGCAGAATAACTTTCCATGTGGCAGTCACAAAGGTTCTCGTCGTATGATTTCAAAAGTTGCCATTAAACTTGGTGAATGTACTGTGCGCACAGGGAGGACATGATCTGCATTTGGAGGTCAAACAGAAATTGAGATGTTAATATTGTTATGAGCATCCTGCTCCATGACCATCTCCTTACTTACCTCTTGCTGAGAGAGGGACACAGTTCACCAGCTAGGGTGGTCACTTCTTCCCCAGGGTCCAAAGTGGACCTGGTAGAAAAGAAATGCTTCAGCTTTGTAGGGAGTCAACACAGAGCTGGCCTGAAGTGAAGTCCATGGGCAGAGGCCATACTGGAGACAGAGGAGCTGATGTACTCAGAACACAGACACGGGTGCCTACAGACAGCTCTTCTTCCTCCACTGCATGAAAGATTGAATATAATTATAGCTGCTTCTTTTATTGTTTTATTAACAAATAAAGCCAGGGAGTCAGATATTGAGGTATAAACCTGATAGGTTCACAGAGCGATATAGAAAAAGATCAGCTTCTCTCCTCTCCACCTTCCAGATCACAAGGTTCAGTGCTTTCCAAGACCCTCCTTCTTTCTCTGTGTGTGTCTCTATCTTCATCTGAGTCCATCAGAAAACTCTGTGGTTTACTCAGGCCAGATAAACATGAACTCCACCCACTGAATCAAGATTTAACTCCATTGTCAGTCTCAGAACAATAATACAAATGAACCTCCAGTAACATTTCCCCCTTTTTGTCTAAAAAGGAAGATTTTAACTCTAACATGGTAGAATTATATACAGTAAGGACAATTATCAAGTAAGAATTGCATCCAATGTCCAGTCCATTTGTATTAAACAAATTCAGAGAAAATACTCCATTGTCTATCTTCTCTTGGTGAGGACAAAGTTTTATACCTAATTCACTTTCTATCAAAACTTGTGTTACCAACCTAGAAATATCTTTTTAGACCTAAAAACGTTTTTTAGATAAACAACTTAAGTTTTTATGTCTCTCAACCTTATACATTTTACATCTCTTTTGTGTGCTTCTTTTCTGAATTTGATAACTATAACTATAACTATCTGGTCTCCAACCCCATCAGAGATCTGAGAAGAATATAATATTACCTGAGTCAACAGGTCGTTCGGAGAAAGCAAATTCCAAAGCTATAGAAAGAGACATCTGGCTGCCTGGACAGTCACCCAAGATTCCTCTGTAATGTTAGAGCATCCATCTTTGGCCTACAGGCCTAGAATATCTGACAGACTTGTGTGAAGTAGAAATTTTGAAGGACTGTCTTACCTTGTCTTGGCGAAGTTCAGCAGTCACCTTCTTTTGAGCCCTGCTTGTCCAATTTGGACAAATACTGTCAGCAGTCCAGGCAAGGGCAGTTTTTGCCCAGTGGCTAACTTTGCACAATGAAAGCAAACTCCAAATGGAGATTCCTCAATTCCCATCATCCTTTTTTTTTTCTTTCTTTTCTTTTCTTTGGTTTTTCAAAACGGGGTTTCTCTATAGCTTTGGAAGCTGTCCTAGAACTCACTCTGTAGACCAGGCTGGCCTCGAACTCCTGTCATCCTTTTTAAATACATTGGTGCTACCAGTAGCAGACTTGTCTTGCTGTCTGTCATGAAAGCCTTATGTTATTAAAACATTTTAAATGCCATATTCTATAGGTCTCTGAAGTGTTTAAAAACCATCTATCTAAACTATATCTCTGTTTAGCCTAGAAAACATACCAAACATGGTCACAAATTTGATTACTATAGATGACTAACTACTAACCTGTACTTATTAATTATCCTAAATAGTTTTTAATAATAATTTTTAAGTATTAGAACTTCACATTGTTAAATGAGCTGCATAGGTAAAACACCTTAAACAAGGGCAGAAACATATACAGTATAACAAAAATAACCCTAAATTTGAATCAATATACAAAAATACCTTAAACAAGAGTAGAAACACATATACAATGTAACAAAAATAACCTTAAATTTGTATCCTATGGCTGGGATCATGTATCACTATGGTGGTGCTTGCCTTTAATGCCAACACTCAGGAGGCAGAGGCAGGCAGATCTCTGTGAGTTGGAGACTAGCCTGGTCTACAAAGCTACACAGAGAAACCCTGTCTGGAAAAAAGAAAATTGTACCACTATAAAAAAAAATCCATACCAATGTTAACTATTTGAGACTAGTGGTTATTTTAGTTTAAAAGGAGATTCAATAATCTACCCCCTTTTCCTGTAATTCCTATAATATCTTGTAATATCCCCCCTTTTTTCTTTTCAGAACAAGGTCCCTGAATCTAGTCTCCTTTGTGTGGTTTTTCCCCTGACCGTAACCAGTAACAACTTTCAACCAACCCCCCAAATGATGATAAACATCTACAATCCATCAACTGACCAAAACCACTCACCCCACCTCTTGGGAAATATGGACACCAAGTTATTAAAACTATTTCCTGTTGGGTGGGAGGGAGAACTGTGGTTGGAATGCAAAATGAAATAATTAATTAATTAAACAAGCAAAAAAACGATTACTGTTGTCTGGGGGCATCTTTAGGAGACCCCGAGAAAATTGACATAATGGTCCTGGGAGAGCTAGCTGTTGTCCAATCTTGGTGTGATGGAAAGTGCAGGGCTTAGTAGAACTCCTAGCTGGAGTAGTCTGTGAGGCTGGACCATCTTAACTAACCACTTTGAAGTTGTCCTGAGCAGTTTGTAGTCCAAAGCTGATTTTTGGATGGTGTTTATCAGCTTAGTGGTGTTTTCAAAGGCCAGGTGGATTTGTCATTGCAGTGCCCCATTATCTTCTTGGAGACCTCAAAGGTCACCACCAGGAATGGTCACAGGTCACTGCAGAAAGTTTAAACATTTTAAATGTCATATGCAGCAGATCTTAAAGAGATTAAAAGACTGCTACTTGGTAAGTACATCCAGGGTATACAAACTTAGTTCCAAGTTACCTGGTTCAGATTCAAGCCTGAAATCATGCACAGGAAGCTAGATGAAGCCTATTTCTAGACTTAGTGTTCTATATGACCATTAACATCATGATAAAAAGTTTAAATATCTATAAGAATCTTATAAATTTTGATATAATATTTATACCTTAAGAAAAGTTTTAAAGATTCAAAATAAAACCAAAGGATTATGAGATTAGTGGCAATAGAATAGTCTCTTTATTTTGGTTTTTCTTCTGTCCCATAGCAGGGGCTCTTCTGACATGAAACAGAGATTTTGGATTTTTCTTTAACAAGAATGTTTGGGTTTAGAGAAGGAGAGACCCATGCTCCAACTTCAAAGTATATTTAATTTTTAGTTGAATTGGGACTCAAAAAAAAAAAACAGCCATTTGTTTCATAGGTCTACAAAATATTTGGGAAGATTTATGAGATTTTATCATTTGAAGTGTGTTATACCATTAGGACAATTTATTCTTTTTCTTGGGACATTTTCTCTGCACGATTCGTCTTCCCTCTTCAGATATCTCATTTGTCTGGTGGTCTTTAGATTCCTTAGTTGTATTCTTTTATTCTCCTGGAAAGACAAAAACAAAACCCTATCTACCCCAACCCTAACTTTGGGGAGTTCCCTTTTTTTGCCAGGTTATATCTGATCAATGAAAGGCATTTGGGTTTTTGTTTTTTTAAGATTTATTTTATGTATATGAGTGCTCTATTTGCATGTACACTTTCATCCTAAAAGAGGGCATCAGATCCCACTATGGATGGTTGTGAGCCACCATGTGGTTGCTGGAAATTAAACTCGAGACTTTTCAAAGAACCGTCAATGCTCTTAACTGCTGAGCCATCTCTCCAGCCCCAAAAGGCATAATGTTAGTCTTATAAGTTAATTTAGATTGAATGGCCACAGTATTTGATAAACTGTTTGAAAATAGCCTCTCCTAATCAAGAGATCTACCCTTTTTTAATTTAATCTTTACCAATTTTGATGGTATCCATAGCTTTTCTTCTCCTGTGGAAACAAAGCAAAACCTGTTACCCAACATAACACATATTCTGCTTTCCACTCTGAGGTCAACGCATCTTTGAAGTATACAGGCTGATTTAATTCAGCAGATTTTTCTACTATCAAATGTTTCTCTGCAGCTGTGGTTCCTTTCTTATTAGCATTCAAAAATTTTAAAGCAAATAGAGTATTGGGCAATCTATCTCTGGGGAGCTTTATTACCCCTTTCTGTTTATTAAGCATATCTTTTAAAGTGTGATTAGCTTTTAATTTGTACAGGTTTTCCCATGATGACCATGACTTTTTTTTAAAGATTTATTTATTATGTATACAGGACAGAAGAGAGGACCAGATCTCATTATAGACGGTTTGTGAGCCACCATGTGGTTGCTGGGAATTGAACTTAGGACCTCTGGAAGAACAGCCAGTGTTTTAAACCTCTGAGCCATCTCTCCAGCCCGATGACTATGACTTCTAACAGATGTTATGTGTGATTACAGAATCAGCCTTTTTAAAACTCAAAGCAGTTGCCCATTGAAATCCGAGTAGGTATCAATAGTATGGTGCACATATTTTGAAAGACCCAAGAAGTGGTACTTTCGTAGAAGGAGACCCGCACCCAGGAATCGGCGAAACCACGAACTTTGGATGCAAAAGCAAGAGGTTTTATTGATGGCACGCGTACCCGGGGGCTTAGCTTTTGTTAGGCCAAGCCCGGAGCCAAGGGAGAGGGGTCCTTATATAGCTAAAAGCACAGTGCAGAAGCGAAAAGCTTAGTTACAGGGATTCTATTGGACAATTTAATGAGGTACAGAGTTATTTTAGGTCAGTATATTCTCAAGGTCTGTACCTGGTACAACAGACCCAATTCCCCCCTCTGCGTCCAGATGGGCGTCCAGATGGCTGACCTTGGGACGGAGGTTCCCCATCGGGCAGGGGTTGCGGGGGCGGGGGGCGCCCTCTCCCCGCTCGGCCCCAGCCCCCGGGGCGCGGCGCCAGGCGGGCGGGCCTGGGTCGCGGCCCCGCCTGGGTGAACCGGCTTGGGAGGGAGCCAGCCGCCAGGCGTGTGGGTGCGCGCATACGAGAGTGTCACCGAGAGAGAACCAGCCAGGGGGCGGGGTCTTTCAATTTTAAATTCCCAAACTTCACAAAATAAAAACATCTGTTTACAAAATTTCGTTATTCTGAGTACCCTTTGGGTTACTTTCTGCAGGTAGTAGAGTTTGGTTATACAAAGAAATGGGGCGTTTCCTTATCATTTCCTTGGCTTGTTGCCAAGTGAGGAAAAAATCTTTTTTCAAATCTTTGCTATTAACATGGTGATTCTTATGCAGTTCTGAGGCTTCTAGCATATTTCCTATCAATAGTTGATCAATTTAATCATTACCTTGTGCTAGATGGCCTGGTAGGCTGGTATGGGATCTGATACGTGTCATATATAGGGGATAACATCTATTTCTGATTATTTCTTTTTATTTATTTATTATGTATACAACATTCTGCTTCCATGTATATCTGCACACCAGAAGAGAGCACCAGATCTCATAACGGATGGTTGTGAGCCACCATGTGGTTGCTGGGATTTGAAATCAGGACCTCTGGAAGAGCAGTCAGTGCTCTTAACCTCTGAGCCATCTCTCCAGCCCCCTGATTATTTCTTATAATTAAATAAATAACAAAGTTAATTCTGAATCATCTGGAATAAGTTCAGCAGTTTCAATATGTAAAGCAACTCTTTTTGCATATTGAGAGTCAGTAACTATATTAAGAGATTCTGAAAAATCCAATAATACCATGAGAATAGCAAATAATTTGGACTTTTGAACAGAATCGTAAGGGCGTTGAGCCACTTTACTTAAATTTCCTGACTTATAACCTGCCTTTGCTGATTTATTCACATCAGTATAGAATGTAGGAGCTCTAGAAATTGGTGTTCCTCATACTATGCGAGGAAGGAATCAATTAGTCCTTTTTATAAACTGAAGTCTCTTGTTTTTGGGATATTTGTTGCTACTCTCTCCCCCCAAATCTCTGCAAGCTCTTTGCCAATGTTCATTTTCTGCCCATAATGATGCAATTTCAGCATTGGTAAAAGGTACCACAATTTCTGCTGGGTCTATTCCTGTTGATTGAAGAAGTCTCAATATTGTTTTCAGAATCAATTCAGAAAACTTTTCTACGTAGGTCTTTAATTTCCCACTCTGTTTGTGTGTCAAAAAAATATACATTCTAAAATATTATTTTCTCTCCATATTGGAATTCTTGTGAGAGAATGTGTAGAAGGTAAAATAACCAGAATACAATCAAGCCCTGGACCCAAATGATCCACATGTGCATCCTGTAATTTCTTTGTATTAATGCCAATTATCTCTCAACCTAGGCTGATAATTTTCTTGGGCTATTTAAGCCCTTATCCCCTGGTAAGGTTTGAAATAAATTCTTTAGTTCTTGAGTTGTTAATACAATTGTGGGCCATAGCCAGTTAATATCTCCCAGCAATTTTTGAAAATTGAGTTAAGAGTTTGTAATTGATCTCTCTTGGTTTATACTTTCTGTGGTTGAATTTTTGTAAACTTATCTTATATTCTAGGTAACTAATAAAATTTCCTGTTTGTATTTTTTTTCAGGAGCTATTTGTAATCCCCAACAAGGCAAAACTTTCTCTACTTCTTCAAACATTTTTTCCTAAAGCATCTGCATCTGAATCAATTAATAAGAGATCATCCATATAATGGTAAATTACAGACTGAGAAAACTGTTTACAAATTATTTTCAATGGCTATTGTACAATATATTCACACAAGTTGGGGCTGTTTAACACCCCTTGTGGAAAATTTTTCCACTGATATCTTTTAACAGGCTGGGAATTATTATAAGTAGGCACTGTTGCCAGGAGTTGGTGGTGCATGCCTTTAATCCCAGCACTCAGGAGGCAGAGGCAGGCAGATCTCTGTGAGTTCTAGACCAGCATGGTCTACAGAGTAAGTTCCAGGACAGCCTCCAAAGCTACAGAGAAACCCTGCCTCGAACCCCCCCTCCCCCGGCAAAAAAGTAGGCACTGTAATGTTACGATAAATCTTTCCACCAAAAGCCACCGAGCCCAAGTTAGGCCCAAATGAATACACAGAAACTTGTATTAGGTTCAAAGCTGCTTGGCCAATGACTAGGATTCCTCATCTGTTAGCTCAGTCTTAATTATCATAAATCTATATATTTTATAAGACTTATCTTACCGGACGCCTTATTGGCGTCCCTCCTTGCTGGTGGATCACATTCTGCAGCTAGAGCAGGAGCAGAGGGGAAAAGGGGGCCCTTCCTGTTTCTCCTTCGCTTAACTATGAGTCTCCTTGCTATGTCACTTCCTGCCTGGATCACCACTTCTCTACTACATTTCCCAGAATCCTCTTTGACTTCTAGTCCTATCTAACTTGCTGTCTCATTGGCCAAACAGTATTTTATTCAACAATCAATAAGATAAACATACACAGAAGTACTTCCCCCACCATCCCCTCTTTTCTGTCTAAATAAAAAGAAGGGCAACCCACCTTTTATAACAACTGAAGAAAACTATAACCATAACTATCTGTCTTCAACTCTATCAAAGACCACAGAAGGATAATATATAAACTCTAAAATTGACAGAGACATCTCGTTACCTGGACAGTCACCCAAAGTTCCTCTGTAACGTTGGGGCATCCATCTTCAGCCTATAGGCCATAGTGTGTCTAGCACACTTCTCCATTTTAACAGAAATCCTTCAGTACTGTCTTGTTTTGTAAGTTTAGCAGTCATTTTCTTGTGGGTCCTGCATGTTCAGTTTATACAGCAACAAACAGTCCAGGCAAGAGCAGTTTCTTGCTCAAATGGCTAATCTTGCTATGTTGACAGCAAACACCATAACGAGTTTCTTCGATACCCAACCTCCTTTCTGACGTAATTGGTGTGCCAAGAGCAGTTGTGTCTCACTGCCAAGAAAAACCCTAAACCATTTAAATACCATATTCTGTAGGTCTTTGAAAGGTTTGAAGAATACCTGTCCATCTCAAATACATCTCTGTATATCTAGAAAACCTAACTAACCTAATTATAAGTTCTTACTATTATAGGTAAAAGATCAGTATAAACACAATACCTAAACAAGAGGAGACATATATATATATCACAAAATTGACCTTAAAGTTATATCAATAAATGAAAATCTACACCAATGTAAAGTACTCATTCCTATATCCTAGTCCCCCTTTTTTTCTTTAAAAAGATTAATATGCTCATTATCATTTCTAACCAACCCCATTTAAATGAAAACAAACATTTATAAACAATAATATTTGGGAATATGGGCGTCATTCTTTCTAAACTGCTTCCTGCTGATTGGGGGCGATGTTCATATACCATGGGGATCATGATAAAACATAGAAACCTGACCAAGTCCTTGCTTTTGTAGTCTGTAAGGCTGTATCATCTCAGCTTTAGGGGGTCTTGCTTGATCAAACCATAATAGTCTGGAATGAATCCATAGCTTTATATTTTCTGTGGAAATACAAGTAAAACCTTTATTTCTAAGTAGCCTGTCCTTAGACTTAAATTTTGAAGTCAAAGTATTTTTAAAATGTATAAGTTGGATTAATTTAGCAGCATTTATAATCAAATGTATTTTAGTAGCAGTAAGTCTTTCCTTGGCAATCAAAGAATTTAGACAACAATATGGCATAAAGTATCCAGATTCTCTGTGCATTTGTCATCTCTAGGTGGCTTCTTTACTATTCTACTTTTACTTCTTTTTGTTTCTTTTTTTTCTGAGACAGGGTTTCTCTGTGGATATCTGCCTGCCTCTGCTTCCTTCAGCAAATCCTACCGGCGTTGGCCATCATAACCAGCTACTTTATTTCTTTCTGTTATGTTTTCTCTCACAAGCCTACATATATTTTTAAATGTAGTGTAAACCTTTAGAGGTCTTTCTTTATCTGGATCTGTCTTTATCATCTTGGGCGTGCCGAGTCCAGTGCCCAAGAGCACTGGGATGGCGAGAGCATACGGAAGCTGCTCCAATGCCTCTCAGCGGCCTGACAGGGCACTCTGTGGCGGCAGGTTTACCTCTTTCTCTGGGAACCTTGGGGCATTGGGTCATCCCGCTCACTGACACCACTGTAAAGGCAAATTTCTCTCTATCCTGTTCTTGTAAAGCTTTAGTAAAGAAAGCAGTGTTTTAAATTGATCACAGTAATAGAACATCCTTTAGGTAATAAAGGAGAGGGAATTCCAGGCTGTAAAAGTCCCATTGGCTGGTCACCTTATTAATCTGCATCTGTTACCATTCTTTATTTTCCATATTTCTTTTTAATGATAAACATAGAATTCCAAGGACTGGTTGATTCTTCACTATGTTGAGCATTTAGCTGTAGCAGCTAAATATACCAGCTGTTCTAGTCCATGCAGTTTTTCTGATGTCAAAGGCCATTGTTCCACCCAAACAGATTTTTAAAGATAGGGCTGTTGCTACCTTTGAAAGATCAACAGCTGTTATGTCTTGCTCATGTACAACCTGAATGGTTGTTTATGTATGATAAACTAAGGCTGGTTTTTCTAATAACTTTGGGCCCCTCCTCTTTACCTTCAACATGCCATGGTGCAGTGGGTTCTGATCTAAACTCCTCTGTCTGTATATGTGAATACTTTTTCTTAGTTTCATTGGTAGGTTTTTCTAAGACTTGTATTTTATCAGTCAATTTTTCATTTTTGGCACAGATATCAAACCACTTTTTAAAGGACAAAACATGAATTATCGAACTGATAATAATTACAATCAACATTATGTCAATCCAGCTACGTCGGTTATTCATTTATTTTTTCCAATTCCAAACCATCCATTGTGGAACCATACAACTCCCTGCATGGTAAATTGCCTACTCTAATGTGGGAACTTTTTTTTTTTTTTTTAATAAAACCTAATTGTCTCCTTAAGAATTAATTCCCTGGTGTCTCACGTGATGTGACGACTTTCCAGTTCCACAGCAGCAATTACAGTGACCGCAGAGCTGCGCAGCGGGTGGGAGTGCCCAGACAGCCAAACTGTCCCGTTGGGCACTGGGGTCTCAGCAGGCTGCCACTGCGCTGCAGAGGCGGGGCTGACATCACCTGAAACTGCTCTTGTGTAGCCAGGGGCTGAGTTGGTGCGGCTGCAGTGGCCGCGGCAGTAGAAGCCGGAACAGGTGTGAGAGGCTGCCCAGCTGGCCCGGGGATGAGATCCAGGGAAAGCCCGCAACTGCAGGGAGAGGAAGCAAGCTGACTGAAAAGCAGACAGGGATGTGCAAGAGGTGAGGAGGGCACGGGAGCCGCCTGAGTGACAAAGATACAGCAGTGAGTGACTCCAGCGGGTAGCTGCCTCGTGATCTCCTTGCTCTGGTTGTATGACAGATGAAGCATTTACTTATATTGTTCATTTCCCAAATAAAACTCACAAGTCAGATGTCAGAGTAAAACCTGACTGATCAGAGAAGTGGCAGAGAAGAGACCAGTGACCTCCTCTCTCTCCTTCCCCTATCAAAAAGGGCCAGTGATCTTTCTAAGCCTCTCTCTAGTACTTCCTGTGTCTCTCTCTCTATGTATTCTGGATCTTTCAAAATCTCTCTGGCCAATTCCAGTCAGCCAGTGGCTAACTCTGCGCCCTGATTCAAGGTTAAATTTTATTGTCAGTCTCAGAGTGTCCGTGCGAACAAATATCCTGCAATATGTAATTTTCATTTTAGGATTAAAATAGGGTTTTCTTCCTCTTGGAATGGCAACAGCTCGAACAAATGCAAACCTGTTAACGGTCTTGATATTAATTTTGGGAGAAACTGTGTTTATCTTTCAATTATAACTTTTTTCTGTGTGGTTTTATTTCTATTTCATAGGCATCTTGGTAACATCACAAGGGCTATAGTTCCATGGTAGAACCTTTGCTTAGCGTCCTTGAGGCCTGGATCCTGGCAAGGGGCAGGAAGTGGTAAGAGTAATTTATACCTGGAATCATAACTAATGTTTATAATCCCAGAATTTGGGATACTGAAGCAGGAAGATCACAATTTCTAGACTAGCCTAGGCTGCATAGACTCTGTCTCAGAGAGGGAAAGAGACACAAAAACACATGGGGAGGGGAGTGGGGGTGAGTAATACACAACTGTAATCCCAGCACTTGGGAGTATGAGACAATAGGATCACCACACATCCAAGGCCAGCTTAGACTAAAAAAAAAAAAAAAAAAGCTAGAGAGCTGGTTTGGTGGTTAAAAGCACTTGCTCCCTGGCTGCTCTTGCAGAGGAATCAGGTTCAATTCACAACACCAACATGGCAGCTCGCAAAACCCATATTTGAGTTCCAAGGATTCTGGTGCCCTCTTCTGGCCTCTGTGTGCAGTGCATGCATGTGGTGTGCATGTAGACTCGAAGGCAAAACACGTGTAAATAAATAAAATATTTTTTAAAGAATTTATTTATTTATTGTGTATACAACATTCTGCTTCCATGTATATCTGCACACCAGAAGAGGGCACCAGATCTCATAACGGATGGTTGTGAGCCACCATGTGGTTGCTGGGAATTGAACTCAGGACCTCTGGAAGAGCAGTCAGTGCTCTTAACCTCTGAGCCATCTCTCCAGCCCTAAATAAAATATTTTTAAAGGTTTATTTTATTATTGATGTGTGTGAGATGGAAGGGAAGAGAGGGGGAGGTAGGAAGGGAGGAAGAAAGACAGACACAGCGACTGGTTGAGACTCAGTCAGCAGAGCCAGAAGATATGGCATTCCCTGGTACTGACATTACAGGTATCTATGAAGTACAGGTGGTTCTGATGGGAACTGAATTCTGATCCTCTGCAAGAGGATCACCACAGCCTCCATTAATAGTTTTCTTGAGACAGCATCTCATTTTTTTCTACCAAGAAAATTGAGGAAAGAGGGAGACTATTAAAGATTCAGCTTAATACTTTAAATGCTGATATTTCACTAAACAATCCTCCAACTGCTAGTCCTCTTAGTTAAGTTGGACCATGAGCCAGGCAGGGTGGCACACATCTGTAACTCAGCACTCTGGAGGCTGAGGCAGGAGAATGAATAGTTCAAAGTCAACCTATGCTACAGAGTGAGATAACAAAGGAACAAGAAGGCTGCGGAGAGGGCTCAGAGGTTAAGAGCACTGGTGACTCACAACCATCTGTAATGATATCTGGTGTCGTCTTCTGGCATGCAGGCATACATGAAGGCAGAATACTGTACACTTTTTAAAAAAGAAAAGGAGCAAGCCAAAGAGGGAGTAACATTTTACCTTCTACAGTGACACAGGAGATCTCCTGGCTGCCCCCCACATCCCCCACCGAGTCCCCACACAAAAAAATTTTTTTTTGAGACACGGTCTTATTCAAACTGACTCTGGTTTTGAATCCCATACATAGCCAAGGATGGCCCCCAGCTTCTACATCGTTCCTGCCCCCACATCACTAACGTTGGGCTTACAGGGATTGCAACTCCATGCTGGGCTCTCACTGATTTTAGTTATTGTGTATTTTTGGTTTTTTGAGACAGAGTTTCTCTGTGTAGCCCTGGGTGTCCTGGAACTCACTCTGTAGACCAGGCTGTCCTCAAGTTCAGAGATCTGCTTGTCTCTGCTTCCTGAGTTTTGGGATTAAAGGTTTGGGCCAGCAGTTATTGTGTATCTTCTTATTGCCATTCTAGGGGTAGGCATATCCTTGTAGTTTAATTTGTATTTCTTTAATAACTAGCTGAGAGTTTTCATATGTTTAGTGGATATTTATGTATGTATCTTCTTTCATAAAAGGTTAATTGAATTTTTGGTCATTTTAAAATCTGAGGATAAATTCTTTTTTAAAATGTTTATCACTGATGGAAGCAGAGGCAGACATCCACAGATATACACTGAACTCTGGAACCTAGTTGCAGAGAGGGAGGAATGAAGATCAAAGGGGTCGGTACCAGGCTGGTGAAACCCACAGAATCAGCCAGCCTGAACAAAGGGGAGCACATGGACCCCAGACTGCTCTCTGGGAGGCCACCACAGGACTGAATCAGACCCCTGAACATGGATGTCAATGAGGAGGCCTCCATACTCTAGCTTGATGCTTGAACCCCAGTATCAGTCTCTGGGTCTTTTATTTGTTGTGTTACAAAGACAAGCTCCATCTGCTTCTCAAGATACAGTTCAATAGATTTGCCAAATCAAGCCTATTAATTTCCAATGGATCTGAACTTTAAGCAAACAAAAAATTATGTTTTACAAAAGCAAACATCCATTGAAAAATTTCCCTGGGGGGTTGTGGGGGACAAGGGAGGATGGGAGGGAGAGGGAACAGAGATTGATATGTAAAATAAAACTGTTTCTAAATTAAAGAAAGAAAAAAGAAAAATTTGGCACCTATTTATATTAAAAAGTATTGACCGGGCATTGGTGGTGCACGCCTTGAATCCCAGCACTCGGGAGAAAAAAAAAAAAATGTTTATCACGGAGGCTGCATAGTTGGCTCAGTGGTTAAGCGCACTGGCTGTTCTTCCAGAGGTCCTGAATTCAATTCCTATCCACAACATGATAGCTCACAACCATCCACAATGAGATCTGATGCCTTCTTCTGGCCTGTAGGCATACGTAATAAATAAATAAATCTTTAAAAATGTTAATCACATTTTTGTCCATTTTGAAATCTTGGGTAATTATGATTCTGTTGCAATGTATATCACACTTCTACAAGTCTACAAACTTGAAGAATACAATACTCCTGTTTTTGCTTTGTTGTTCTTGTGGGATGTTGCTGATGTTAACTTGTTTGAGACAGAGTGTTTTGTAGCCCAGGTTAGCCTCAAGCTCATTTCATAGCCAAGATGATCTTGAATTTCTGTTCGTCTTGCCTCTACTTCCTGTAATGGGGTGAGCTACCATACGCAGCTCTAAATCTGGGGATTCTTTTTTCATGTTACTGATGGTTGTATTGCATGGTTCTCTGATTTTGTATATGTATTGCCATGTCCCTGCAACTGAAAAGGGGGTGACATTTAATCATCCCTGCTGTTCCAGTGTTCAGGAGATGGTAAGTGTTAGGATTTTGTAGAACTGCATTCATATGTGGAGACTCCTGAAGAATGTTGGAAGGTTGTCAGCAGGCATCATTGTGCACAAACAGGGCAAAGGTCCTTCTTTTCCTCCACAGGAATGTGGTCCTAGAGAGAAACCAGCACACACATTCTGCAGACACTGATCAGTGTGTGCTGGTGGACACACTATTTCTACACAGCAGTTAAATGTGTTCTGATATTTTTCTGTCTTGATTTTGCTTTATTTGCTTGTTCATTGTTTTGTTTTGTTGAGACAGGGTCTCACTATATAGCTCTTGGATGGCCTGCAACCTACTATGTAGACCAGGCTAACCATTGACCTGCCTCTGACACCCAAATGCTGGGATTAAGGATGTGGCCCACAATGCCCAGCTGGGTTTTCCAAAGTGAATTTTTTATTTACTTTTTAATTTTTATGTGTTTGGATGTTTTATCTACATGAATGTCTGTGTGCTATGTGCATTCAGTGCCCTCAGAGGCCAGATGAGGGCACCAAATCCCCTGGAACTGGAGTTACAGATAGATGGTTGTTAGCCTCCATGTGAGTGCTGGGACCTGAACCCAAGTCCTCCAGAAGATCAAGTACTGTTAACAGCTGAGCCATCTCTCCAGCCCCTTATTGGGCTACAATTTGGTGATCCATTAGGAAAAATACTTTAAATTATGTATCACTGTTAATTGAATGTGAAATGCTTTACTCATGCTATACGAGGCTGGAGTAATTTAATTATGTTCAGAGTGTTTCTAACACTAGGTAATGGGCTGAAAGCTGTCTGGCTTTCTGTGGATTGCTCTTCTACAGTGTTGTGAACTCTTGGGTGTCCTTTATCAGATGTTACTAATGTATTTAGCTGGAATTCTGGAGGGATCTCTTATGATCTCTTTCAAGATTCATATTTTTGAACACAGATTGCATAACCTAAGATGATTTCCAGAAACCAAGGATGGGACTGTGAAATGTAGTGTGTGTTTAACAAATTTCCATGGTCACAATCATGTAGAATACAATGCTCCCGACAGGGATCTTGAAGGCTTCTAAAAGCCTGCTATCCATTGTAATATTGAAATAATCAAAAGCAGATGTTATTACCATCATTGGGATTTCAGATCTCCAGGTGATGAAACTTGGTTTAAAGGTTTAGTTTTGACCTTGCCTTCCTGAACTCAAGAAGTCACCAGCCAAAAGCCTCCCAAATAACTGTGACCAAAAAAACAGTGGCATATTGGGGGATGATCACAAGGGTAGGCTTCCTGCAGTAAGGGTCCCTTGAGGGACAGCCCATGGCCTCCTATCTGGGTAATCAAATCTATTTTAAATGTAGAAATTGAATTTTCTTAAAACTAAGAAACATACTTTTTTTCCAGAACCTAATATACTAGCTTCAAGTTCAAATTTCACTATATGAATATTTACTAACCATTTCTTTTTGTTTGCTTGCTTTTTATTTTTCAAGACAGGGTTTCCCTGTACAGCTCTGTCCTGGAACTCAGTCTGTAGACCAGGCTGACTTCAAATTCAGAGATCCACCTGACTCTGACACCGCCCCCACCCCCACCCCAGTGCTGGGATCAAATGTGTGTGTAATCACCACCTGGCCTTTTTAAAAAAATTATTTATTTTATTTTATGTGCATTGGAGTTTTGCTACTTGTATGTCTGTAAGAGGATGTCAGATCCCATGGAACTGGAGTTCCAGTTGCCAGCTGTCATGTGGGTGCTGGGAATTGAATCCAGGTCCTCTGGAAGAACAGCCTGTGCTCTTAACTGCTGAACCATCTCTCCAGCCCACTAACCAGTTCTTAAAGTAAGGTCAGTAGACTTTAGTCGAACCCCAAGGTACTTTCAAGGAGTCCATAAATATCAAGATTACTTTCATAATAATATTAAGGTATGTACTTTTTAGAAAACTTTTCGGCATGCATTTAAGTTTTAGAAACTCTAAACTTTATAGTCTAAAAAGATGCTATCAGTTGCTCTTGTATTTTTCAAATGTTTATTTTGGTTTCTCTAAGTACATGGTGAACTTTAGAGGAAGAGATTATATGACTAAAGTAGATGCTAGAGCTGTACAGATGGCTTAGTGGTTAAGAGCACTGTCTGACCTTTCAAAGGACCCAGGTTCAGTTCCAGCACTCATATGGTGGCTTACAATTCCAGTTCCAGGGAATCTAATGGCCCCTTCTGACCCCTGCAGGCACTAGACATGTACGTGGTACAGAGACATACATGCAGGCAAAACACCCACACACACATAAAAATAAAATAAATATTTTAAAAAGTAGATGCTATTACTAGTGGAATGGTGTTTATTTCACAGAAGTAATCACATATTTTACTAACCCATCAGCTAAAGCATGGGTGTAGTAGCTAACATTTCAGCATGTGGGAATCAGAGGCAGGAGGATTGCCATAAATTTGAGACCATCTTGGTCTACTACATAGCTACTTCCAGGCCAGTAGCAATGTAGCTACATAGTAAGACCCCATTCTTAAAAACAGAAAAAAAATAAGGTTTAATCCATTGATGTATAGATCAAATGATCTTACTTCTACGTTTTCTTTTTAAATTTCGAGAACAAAAAATAAACTTTCTGGACTAGGGGGAATGGCTCAGAGGATAAAGGCATTTGCCAACAAGCCTAAGGACCTGGATTCAATCCCCAGAGCCAACAAGGTGAGAAATGAGAACTAACTGCTGTAGGTTGTCTTTAAATAGCGTACACGTGTGTGGAGGCCAGCACTCATGTACGTATGTACACACACTAAGTAAAAACGTTTTTAAAAATAAATAAAACATTTTTGAGAAAACAGCACTTTCCATAATGAACTCCTCCACTATATATAATATACATCTTATTGTCAATAATCCACCAGCCACTGTCTCCCTTTGCCTTATTGTAGCCTAGCCTCATTCTCAGCATTATTATCTATTGGAGTTAATTCTGGGTCAACATCACGCTTTTACATCCACTTTTACATTTCAGTAAAAAGCTACACAGAATCATATCCGTGGTGCTGTAGATTAAACCCAGAATCCTGTGTATGCTAAGAAAGTACTGAGCTACACCACAGTCCTCTATGTATAATTTTTATGATTACATATGAATATTACATATGAATATACCTAAAAATAGATTCCATTTGATTTTTAAAATAGGAAAAAAGTTAGCTAGTGGTGGTGGTGGTTCATACCTTTAATCCTAGTACTCGCGTGGAAGAGGCAGGCGATCTCTGTGAGTTTGAGGCCAGCCTGGTCTACAGAGTAACTTCTAGGGCAGCCACGAACAGCTAAACGCTACACAGAGAAACCCTGCCTTGAAAAACCATAATAAACTACCAAACAAACAAATAACACAGGAATGGAGGCGATTGAAGGTGGCAAAAGCTACTAGGATATGCTGAAGAGACAATGACAGGTGAATCTTTGAGAAGCCAGTCTGGTGCATGCAGCGAGTTCCAGGCCAGCCAAGGGTTATGTATACATCCTGTCTTAACAAACAAAACGCTGGCAAGATGGCTTTGGAGCCTATCCTGGCACTCTCTCTGTAGATCAGGCTAGACTCGAACTCACAGAGATCCGCCTGCCTCTGCCTCCCAAGTGCTGGGATTAAAGGCGCGCGCTACCAACGCCCAACTGTCTCCTAGATGGTGGTGATGATGATGATCACAATGATGATGATGATGATGATGGGTGAGGGATGGAGATCAGTAGTAGATAGCTTGCCAAGCATGCACAATGCCCTGGGTTCAAATAAATAAAATTCGACTAATAATGGCAATAATAAAGCTTTACTACACATCAATCACCTTCATTCTTGTCATAATTGTAACTATTTTTTAAAAACTGCTGTTATGAGCCGGGCATTGGTGGCGCACACCTTTAATCCCAGCACTTGGGAGGCAGAGGCAGGCGGATCTCTGTGAGTTCGAGTCCAGCCTGATCTACAGAGAGAGTGCCAGGATAGGCTCCAAAGCTACACAGAGAAACCCTGTCTCGAAAAACCAAAAAAAAAAAAAAAAAAAAAAAAAGGAAAAAAATGTTGCTTTTATGTGCCTGCTTCCTAAACTTCATTTTCCCCCAAATCCACAACTTCTGCTCAGTTTAACAAGTCCTATCACGTTTCCTTCATTTGATACCACAATCATATTCTTTATTTTGTAGCCCTGGCTGACCTGGAACTCTGCTTAAACCACGCTGGTCTCGAACGCACAGAGATCCTCCTGAGTACTGGAACTAAAATGTATGCTACCCATGCTGACATGTTCTTTCTTTTAAACACTCTTTTGACTTTTCTTTCCTTCTGGCTTCACTGACATCGCTGTTAAGAAACACGATGCCCTAGAGAGAGGGACATCAAGTTAAAGCCGAGCATTTGAATGGAGAAGGACGCCGAGGTGGGTGTAGATTGATACTTTCTGAGACTTGGGAGAAACACAGGGGAAGGGTTACACTGGCCTAGTGCCCCGTATCTTCAACTCTTTTCCCCAAGCTTTGAGCGGCTATAGGTACTCAAGACAAAGCTGGCGTTCTTAGGGGCCGTCAAGGCTGGTTTGCGACCGCACACGATGGCCTCCTCTTCCAATGGCTCCCAAGAGGACCAAAAACCGCTCAGGTCCTCGGCGGAACCCTGGCGCCTGGCAGAAGTTGCAGCTCGGCGCCGGCAGTGTGCGCGTGTGCATTGGCGCTTCCGGCGCTGCGGAGAGGACCCGGGAGGTTCGTCAAGTTGCTTCGTCTTGCAGTCCTGCATCTTCCCGCTGCCCAGAGCAGTGATTCCTGTGAGGTCTGTGGGATTCCCTCGCTGAATCCTAAATTGTCTGCCCGCCCCCCGGCCTGCACCGCTGGAGAGGTAGATTTCCCCGCAGGTCCTGTGCTGTAAGCCCTGGGAGCCCAAACTTGAAAATAAAAACAATGAAGAAGTTAAGACTTAAGGAACTAGAAAGTCGCCTACAAGAAGTGGATGGGTTCGAAACGCCCAAGTTACTTCTAGAACAGTATCCCACCAGGCCGCACATTGCAGGTAGGCACTTTTAATTAGGACAAGGATTCTTGTGTGGAGTCTCTGCTCTGTATGTAGATACGTACAAGAAACCAGAGTTACATGCTTGTGTAAAGTTGAGGATGCGTTTCATTTTTAACAAATTGCCTCTTGCTTGATGCCAAAGACTGATGATACTGAGAGTGTAGGAGAAAATACAGCCGAATCCATTCATATGTAACACCTGTTACAGAGTAGCAGGGAAGACAGCAAAATTCCTTTGGTTGGGAGTACCTGCAAAGGGGAATCTTTTCCAATTCCAAAATAGCTGTTTGTAAGCTTCCAATAAAACTCATGGAGAATACATGTGTTTAAAATATTGTCATAAGGCTGAGTGGTGGTGTCGCATGCCTTTAATCCCAGCACTTGAGAGGCAGAGGCAGGAGGATCTCTGTGAGTTTGAGACCATCCTGGTCTACAAGAGTTAGTTCCAGGACAGCCTCCAAAGCCACATAGAAACCCTGCCTCGAAAAACAAAAAACAAAAACAAAACAAAAATATTGTCATAGATGCAACCAAAGATTTACATTAAACCGTGTTCAGATTAAGACCAGTTTTCTCTATTATGTATTTATTTTGTGTATGTTCGTGTGTCTGCATATATGGAAGGCAGAGTTCGAGTTCAACATCAGGTGTTTTCCTCAGTTGCTCTCCGTAAGTTTTTTGAGTCAGGATCTTACTGTATACTTAGAGCTTACCCAGTCACCTCAAAAGGCTAAACAGCAAGGCTGCAAGATGGTCCTGTCTTCTCTCTCTAGTGCAGAGTTTATAATCCTGCAGCACCCCACCTGGCACCTGGCTTTTTATGTCACTGCTGGGGATCTGAACTCTGGTTCAAGTGCTTGCAGGGTAAGGACAGTACTGACTGAGCCAGCCACTACCAAGCAAGTCCCTGGCTTTCTCAGTGTAACTTCTTACAGCCTTTTAGTTGTAGGGTTTGATCATGAAATCCAGTTTTTAAAAGGTAAATATTAAGCCAGGCAGTGGTGATATATGCCTTTAATCTCAGTACTCAGGAGGCAGAGGCCAGCAGATCTCTGTGAGTTTTAGGCCAGCCTGGTCTATAGAGCAAGTACCAGGACAGAGCTGTTACACAGAGAAACCCTGTCTCAGAAAGAAAAAAAATATATATATAAAAATTAGAGGCCTATGGTGGAACATGGAACATACCCTTAATCCCAGCACTTGGGAATCAGAGGCAGGTAGATCTTTGTGACTTCAAGACCAGCCTGGACCTTATAGCCAGGCCAGCTAGGGTTATATAATGAGACTTTGTCTCAAAATTAATTAATCAATAAATAAATCAGTTCTTCCACACCTGGTTTGTAATGTGCACATGATATGAGTTTCAAAGTACCTGCAAACCGGGCCTTGGTGGTGCCGCCTTTAATCCCAGCACTCGGGAGGCAGAGGCAAGTGGATCTCTCTGAGTTCGAGACTAGCCTGGTCTACAAGACAGGACAGCCTCCAAAGCCACAGAGAAACCCTGTATCGAAAAACCAAAAAAACAAAAACAAAACAAAAAAACACAAATAAACAAACAAACAAACAAACAAAAATAAAAGTACCTGCAACAGTAATCAAGTATCCCATTGATGGTTTGAATTTTTTTTTATTATTTTATGTGTGTAAGTGTTTTTCCTGTATGTTATATATGGGTGCCACACGTGTTTAGTGCCTATGGAGGTCAGAGATTGGAATTACAAATGTTTGTGAACTGACATGTGGATGCTGAAAATCAAACCCAGCTCCTCTGCAAGAGGAAAATGTACTCTTACCCATCTCTCCAGCCCTATGGATTTTTGTTGTTTTTGTTTTGTTTTGAGACAGGGTCTTTATGTAGCCTTGGCTGTCCTAGAATTAGCTCTGTGGACCCAGGCTGGCCTCGAATTCAGAGAACTGAGTGCTTCTGCCTCCCACATGCTGGGATTAAAGGTGTACACCACCATCACCCTGTATTTGTTTGTTTTAAATAAATGTTCTGGATCCTCAGATATTAGTGATGGC
The DNA here is from genome assembly GCF_003668045.3 of Cricetulus griseus. Lineage (NCBI taxonomy): Eukaryota > Metazoa > Chordata > Mammalia > Rodentia > Cricetidae > Cricetulus > Cricetulus griseus. The sequence continues at coordinate 105,339,646 of NC_048599.1, forward strand.
TAGCAGTCCTTGAGTTCTGATATACACAAGGAAAAACTGATGGTGTTATTCATGTTTAATATACTCTATTTTTGAGAGTCTTGTTTTTGACAACTCTATGTAATCTCAGCCACTTCTGCCTTGATCATTTGTTCTGTTATCACAGATTGTGAGTATGTGCATCTATTGACATCACCACTAAGTTTGGGTAGAGAGCTGGCTCAGCATTTAGGAGCACTAGCTGCTCGTCTAGAGGACCTGGGTTCAATTCAGCACCCACGTGGCAGCTCACAACTATCTGTAACTTCAAACCCAGGAAGTATCCAGTATTCTCTTCTGGCCTCTATGGGTACCAGGCACATGGTGCACATCCATACAGGCAAAACAACAATTAAAAAATATCTTGAAGTCTATGTTGTGGATGTAGAAGTTTGTGATAACTGTATTCTGGTGATAAACATACTACAGATAAGTTTTGTGTCTTTATTGGGGGGGAGGGGGAGTTGTTACACAAGTCTCTGCTCTCAGTCAGGTCCAAGGAGAACTTCTGGAAGTTGGTTATTTACTTCCATCCACCATATGGGTCTTGGAGACTGAACTCAGATTGTTAGCCTTCACAGCAAGTACTTTTGCCCACTGTGTCATGTTGCCAGCCCCAAATCAGTGAAATTTCAAAATACTTTTGGAGACATAATACAGGGTTACTAAACATATTTTGACCAAGAATGATACTTATTTTATCATTCATAAAACTTAATCTTTCATAAAAATATCTCAGCTATCAAAGGAAAATCTACATCTATGGATCTGTGTAGAGCAGATGTTTTGAACATTTTTTTCAGTCTTGGCATTGTCAGCAGAAACTTGACATAGTCCTATAGTTTGTGGGAGCCACTGGTGTGTATAACCTTCCTTTGCCGTGCTTCTTCCTCAATCCCAAATTATTACATTGTATCTTTAAAAACTAAACTGGAAAACAAATAACCTGGAGCTCCATGTTGGGGGAAGACAGATTATTTTAGAGCCATTTGCATTTGATTTTAGTAGTAAGTTTGCTAACTTATTCACTAATGTTCTATTTTTACTGTTTGCAGCATGCATGCTCTATACAATCCATAATACGTATGATGACATTAAAAATAAAGTGGTTGCAGATTTAGGATGTGGTTGTGGAGTACTTAGCATTGGGGCTTCGATGTTAGGAGCAGGGTAAGTGATCATTTTTTTGCTATTTGCATATGGTATGGCTTAAGTAAGTGTATATATTCATAGGATTCTATAGGTAGGATGAGAGGAGCAATAATTTGATACTGAGTACATTTTGAGTAGGGTAAAGATAACTTAAGAAGCTGGGCGTTGGTGGCGCATGGCTTTAATCCCAGCACTTGGGAGGCAGAGGCAGGTGGATCTCTGTGAGTTCAAGGCCAGCCTGGTCTCCAGAGCAAGTTCCAGGACAGCCAAGGCTACACAAGAAATCTTGTTTCAAAAAACAAAAAGAACAAAAGAAAAACAAAAGAAACTTTGTTAATTGGGTTGAAAATTGCATGTTAAAATACCATTTTTGAGACTGAAATATTAATGTGCATTAATTTGTAAAAGACTATGGAATTTTAAAGTTATTAACTTTTTTTTATCATTTTTTACATTCCAATCCCAGTTCCCTCTCCCTCCTCTCTTCCCACCCCCCTCACTCTCTCCCTCTTCCCATCTGCTCCATAGAGATGGTAAGGCCTAGGAAGTCTACTAAGTCTGTCCCATCATCTAGTTGAGGCAGGACCAACGCACCTCTCCACCCCCACACCCGTGTCTAGGCTGAGCAAGATATTTCTCCATATAGAATGGGCTCCACTAAGTCAGTTTGTACATTAGCATTAGATCTTGGACCCACTGTCAGTGGCCTCATGTATTGTCCCAGTCACACCATTGTCACCTATATTAAGGGAGTCTAGTTCAGTCTTATACAGATTCCCATTAGTCAGACCTGAGTTACTAGCTAGGGTCAGCTGATTCTGTGAGTTTCCCCATCATGGTCTTAACACCTTTGTTCATATTATCGAACCTCCCTTACTTCGATTGTACTTCAGGAGTGTGGCCCATTGGATTTTTGCAATGTGCTTTAATCTGTTTCTGGAAGAGGGTTCAAGCTTCTCTGGGGTTATGGATTGTAGGCTGGGACTACCACTGTGTTTTTTTTTTTTTAAACTAGGAACCTATCAATTGTTTTTTTATTTATTTATAGGTTATGTGTTGGATTTGATATAGATGAAGATGCATTGGAAATATTTAATAGAAATGTGGAAGAGTTTGAGTTAACAAATGTTGATATGATTCAGTGTGATGTGTACACATTATCTAACAGAATGTCCAAGTTATTTGATACAGTAATTATGAATCCTCCCTTTGGAACCAAAAATAATAAAGGTTAGTAATAAAAGTGTACCATATTCCCATATCTATAGAGCAGTGATCTGGGTTAAGTGGTTTTTATTACTACTGTTTATTAAATTAACCAATCACTTTAATACTTACTAAAATTCACATTTGATGTTCAATTGGAAAATTTAATCCTTATTTTTACAGATTTGTACTAATGTATTCTTATTTCTGACTAATAACTGGAATGATTTGATCAGCTCCCATGATTATAAAACTTAAAAACATTTTTATTCTTTTAGAAACTGGATTCTGGGGGAAAAAAAAAAAAAACAAAAATTGGATTCTGAAGAGTCCCAGGGACTTTTAAAACAGGGATCTCCCACATGCTGAGCAGACACTCTCTATCATGAAGGCAAACACTCTCAGCTTCTAAAACCTGTTATTAACGCCTTTGGGTTTCAAAATATGCCCATAGGGATTCACTGTGCTTATTTTTGTGAGTACTGACTGTGGGCAAGATAGGAAGAAAAGGAAAAAACATTCAGTTTAAAGTACCACACACCAAGATTATTTTGACTAGTGTGCATTCTTCATTATCTCCTCTAAGTCACTCAGAATATTAAAATTAACATTAGTCCAATTTTTTTCTAATGAAACAGCCTAATTTTGGTTTCATCAGATTTTAAATATTTATTTGAGACAAGGTCTCACTGTGTAGCTCTGGCTTTCCTGGAACTCTGTAGACCCCAAACTCCCTCCTCTGCCTTCTGAATCCTGGAATTAAAGGTGTATGCCATCACACCCAGTTTAAGATTTTATTCGTTTATTTTTGTGTATAGGTGTTTTGTCTGAATGTTTTTGCACCACGTGTACAGTGCAAGGACATTGGAGCCTCTGGAACTGGAGTTACAGTTATGAGCCACTATGTGGTTGCTGGGAATCAAACTTTAGAAGAGCAGCCAGTGCTTTTAAACACTGAGCCATCTCTCCAGCCAATAGTGTTTTTAAGGTTTTTAGAATTATTTTATCTGTGAGGATTTAGCCTATGTTTGTGTGTAGCTTTGCATGTCTAAGGGAAGTCAGAAGATGTCAGACACTTTTAAGTTGGGATCTGGAATTATGGATGGTTGTGAGACACCATGTGGGTGCTAGAACTGAACTCAAGTCCAAGAGCAAACAGAGCTCTTAGCTGCTGAATCATTGTTCCAGCTCTAATCATTGTTTTGGCAGAATATTTTGTCTGTACCATTTTTGAAGAAATAATGTGAAGAAATTTTAGTTTGAAAAAAATGCTACTTAATCCTATTCATTTAATCTACTCTGCTAAGAAATACAACCATCTATAATGAGTTTTGGTGCCCTCTTCTGCCATGCAGGCAGAACAGTGTATACATAATAAATAAATCTTTGGTTTTTTGAGGCAGGGTTTCTCTGTATTGCTTTGGAGGTTGCCCTGGAACTTGTGCTGTAGACCAAGCTGGCCTCAAACTCACAGAGATCCACCTGCCTCTGCCTCCCAATGCTGGTATTAAAGGCATGCACCACCAACACCCAGCAATAAATAAATCTTTAAAATATACTTCTGGCAGTAGTGGTGATCACCTTTAATCCCAGCACACAAGAGGCAGAGGCAGGCAGATCTCTGTGAGTTGGAGACCAGCCTGGTTGGCAAGAGCTAGTTCCAGGACAGGCTTCAAAACTACACAGGGAAACCTTGTCTCAAAAAAGAAAAATAAATACGAATTAACTTTTTTACTCTTCACAGGTACAGATATGGCTTTTCTGAAGACTGCTTTGGGAATGGCAAGAACAGCAGTATATTCTTTACACAAATCCTCAACTAGAGAAGTAAGCTTAAATCGTAACAATATTGTTATTTTAGCCAGGTAGTGGTAGCAGGCACCTTTTTAAAAAAAAAAAAAAAAAAAAAAGATTTTGTATACATTGCTCTGCCTGCATGTATGCTTGCATGGCAGAAGAGGGAGCCAGAGGTCATTACAGATGGTTGTGAGCCAACATGTGGTTATTGGGAATTGAACTTAGGCCCTCTGGAAGAATAGCCAATGCTCTTAACCTCTGAGCCATCTCTCTAGCCCTGGTAGCATGCACCTTTAGTCACAGCACTTGAGAAGTAGTGGTCTCTGAGTTGGAGGACATCCTGATCTACAGAGTAAGTTCCAGGACAGCCAGGGCTACATAGAGAAACCACCTAAAAAAAAAAAAAAAAAAAAAAAAAAAAAAAAAAAAAAAAAAAAAAAAAAAAAAAAAACTAATATATACGTGTGCATATATTTTAAATTTCTTTTAATTTTTATGTAGGTTTATTTTCAAATAGGTGTGTATCAGGCTTGGCAGCAAGTGACCTTTACCCATGGAGCATCTCACTGGCCCAAGGGTTCATTTTTTTTTTTTTCTTCTTCCCCCAAGACAGGGTTTCTCTGTGGCTTTGGAGGCTGTCCTGGAATTAGCTCTTGTAGATCAGGCTGGTCTCAAACTCACAGAGATCCACCTCGTCTGCCTCCTGAGTGCTGGTATTAAAGGTGTTGGCCACCACCGCCTGGCTGCAAGGGTTGATTTTTAAAAACGCGGTCTGGGAAGGACTGCTGCCAAGGAAGACTACCCAAATGTTATCTATAGAACCCACATGTGTGCTGTAGACTATTCAGTTACACATCACACAATATATGAATGTTAAAGAGAAAAAAAAAGACTTCTATTATTTGTTCTGCCAGCATATAACACATATAATACCATGTACAAGATATATTTCAGGACACTGTGAGGAGTTAATTATTTGAATGTTACTGTAGCATAGTGACTTGACCCTGACTGTCCTGGATTAACACACACTCTACTGCGTTTTAGCTGTAATCCTGGTCAAGGAACTTGGGCTTTAGTACCATCATTTATACTATACAACATTGTATTAGTCTTAGGAAATAAGAATAGGCTACACTTTGTTTACTTCTGGATTAAATGAGCTAATATTTTTATGAAATACTTAGGTCCATGTTTGGCATATTAATGAAATATGTCTGTATCTGGCATATTTAACTATCAGTTGTCATCTACTATTGTTACCTGAAATTGTATATATAAACATTTGGTAAAGTTTTATGTGTATGAGTGTTTTGCCTGTATGTCTGTGCATAACATGTGTGCCCCATGCCCAAAGAGACCAATAGAAGACAGCAGATCCCTACTGGAGTTACAGATAGTTGTCATCTTCCGAGTGTGTTGGTAATTTAACCCAGGTGTTTTGAAGAACAGCAAGTGCTCTTAAACTGCTGAGCCCTCTTTCTACCCTCCTTGTCTTCACCCACACTTGTCTCAAAAAGAACAAATGAGAAAGAAATCAAGTATCAATCTGATCTCTACAGCCATGTACATACACGTGTACATAACATTCATTTACCCACAGCAAAAAGAATCCAAGTCAAAGGAATACGTTTGGGGTATATGGTAATCTAATAGCCCCTGTGAAAGTATAACATTGCTTGTTGGTACATGCCTATAATCCAGCACATAGGAGGTGGATGCAGAAGGATAAATGTAAGGTCATCTTTAATTACAAAAGACTAGGCTTGTATGAACTAGACCATCTCACAAAGCCCTGGATTTAAGTGCCATCACAGCATAAACCAGATTTGGTGGTGCACCCCTATAACCCCAGCATTCAAAAGTAAAGGCAGGAGTTGAGAAGCTCAGGCTTCTCTGCTTCATAAGTTTCAAGGCAAACTGGGATACATGAGACCCTGTCTCAAAAAACTGAAGTCAACATGACTCAGCCAGTGAAGGTGCTTGCCAGCAAGCCTGCTGACTTAAAATCAATCCTGTATTGTTCATTTCCTTTTACTATAAAATATCCCAACAAAAAGCAACCTAGGGGAGAAAGGGTTGATTTTAGCTCATAATTCCAGGTTTCAGTTCATCCTAACAGTGAGGTCAAGGCAGGGACTTCAAGCAGTAGTCATGAGCAGGAGAAAAAAAATGCATGCATGTTTGTCAGCATCCAGCTTGTTCCCTTACACTTAAACAGTTCAGGATCCAAGTTCAGGGAATGGTGCTGCCAGGAATGGGCTTGGTCTTTAACATAATCAAAGCTATCCTCCAGTGGGTTGGAGAGACAGCTCAGTGGTTAAGACACTTGTTGCTTTTGCAGAGGACCCAGGTTCAATTCCCAGCCCCCACATGATGGTTCTCAACCATCCATAACTCCAGTTCCAGGGAATTTGATACTTTCTGATCTAGAGAACCAAGAATACACATGGTGCAGACATTCACACAGGCAAACTAAAATCACTGAACCAAAAAAAATTATTACCCATATGTAAGCTAGATAATCCCTCACTGACATTTTGAGGGATTCTAGATCGTGTCGAACTGACAATTAAAATCAACCATCATTGGGCTGGAGAGGTGACTCAGTTGTAAAGAGTACTTGCTGCATTTGCAGAGAATCTGAGTTCAGTTCCCAAAAGTCTGTACTCCAGCTCCAGGGTATCTAACGCCTCTAAATATACCTGCATTCAACATTCATATATCCACACACCTAAAAATGCTAAAGGGGCTAGAGAGATGACTTCATGGTTAATAGCACTGGTTGCTTTTGCAAAGGACCTGGGTTTAATTCCTAGTACCCACACATGATGGCTCACAACTGTCTTGTCACTTGAGTCCCAGGAGATGCAATGCTATCTTCTGACCTCTGAGAGCACCAGGCACACATGGTACACAGACAAATCTTAACGCAATTTAGTTACTTCAATCTTTGTTGTTTGGTCTTGCCGTTCCCCTCAATGGGGGTGGGTTGCAGAATTATCAGCATTATTTTGTCAGATTTCATTAAGTTTTTCACTAAGGGCAAAAATATTCCCATTAGAAAAGGAACCAATTTAAATGATGAATCTATTGAATACAGTATACATTGAGAAGAGTTTTCTTCAAATATTAAGATAGTCCTTTACTGTATGCTATAGACATACACAAGCTTGTAACTTCGCTTGAGAATTACTTAGAACAAACATTGTCACTGGTTTATTCCAAGTTCCTTAACTATAGGCTGTATATGAAGTATTTGACTTGCTGTTCTGATGTTTGATAAAAACAAGTTTTTTTTTTCTTTTCTTTTCTTTTTTTAAAGTGTTTCCTGGCAGATTGTGACTAGGGTCTTAACTCCAGTCCTCAGGATTACACAGCAAATACACGTACTACTGAACCATCTCTCTAATTGCCAAACTTTCGATATTCAGAGAAAGGAAATATATCCAGAACATTTGGGGGGAGGGAGATCAATAGGCATAAAGTTACAGTATTTGAAATATTTGAACCTAAAACATTGGGGAAAGTATTTTATCAATTTGATCACAAAGAATGCTACCAATATAGCCAAAGTATATATAATACCAAATTTCAACAACTCTCACCTTTTGAACTTTTTTGGGGCGGGTTTCTCGGTGTAGCTTTGGAGCCCATCCTGAAACTCACTCTGTAGACTAGGCTGGCCTCAAACTCACAAAGATCCAACTGCCTCTGTCTCCAGAGTGCTGGGATTAAAGGCTTGCACCACCAACGCTCAGCTCTTTCTATTATACATACATAATTTAACCTTTTCATTTCTATTGAGGTTGAAATTTAGATTTATAGCTAATGTATTTGGTGCTAGGTAGGAGTACTGTTTAGAACACTTCATTCTGATCATATAACATCGTTCAACAGATGAGAAAAATGAGGTAGGGTTCAGAACGAATATAATTTAGCCAGAGCTACTTTAGTTAGGTACTAAGTAGTAGGATTGCAGTTCCAAAGGCTGTGGCTCCAGATTATGCTTTTCTCAACCATCCTGCCACTGAATGGCCTGTTGACATAGAACTGTTATTCAGTAATGAAATAAAGCTATAGTGTTCATGTTGTGGATTTTGATGGATTTTTCAGTTTTCAATTACATAATGTGGTTCAGTTAAACAGCAAAGTCACTTTGTTCCTAGCTTTTAGAAGTATTCATATAATTAAAATTTGAGTCTAATTTTATTGAAAATTTTATAATTTTAATCTCAAACATTAACAGATCTAAACATCAACTCATATGAAAATATTACTTGTCTTTAGCATATTCAGAAGAAAGCTGCAGAATGGAAAGTCAAGATAGAAATTATTGCAGGTAAGCTATAACTCAACCCTGTCCCATCCCCCCCAAGACAGGGTTTCACTGTGGATCAGGCTATCCTGGAACTGAGATCCACCTACTTTTGCCTCCCAAGTGCTGGGATTAAAGGCATGAAACATCACCACTTCGATACGACCCTAATTATTTAAAAGGTCAACAGGCCAGCCAAAATTTTTAAAAATTTATTTTTATCTTATGCACATTGGTGTTTTGCCTACATATGTCTGTGTGAAGTTGTCTCTGATCTCCTGGAATAGAGTTACAGACAGTTGTGAGCTGCCATGTGAGTGCTGGGAATTGAATCTGGGTCCTCTGGAAGCAGTCAGCGTTCTTAACCACTGAGCCATCTCTCCAGCCCACCAGCCTAAATTTTTAAAGTACTAAAAAAATACTATGGTATGTTATCCAGTTCAGCAATAGGTTGGAAATGCACTAAACACAGGGCATAAACATTTACCTATCCCTATTTATGCATTTTCTAAAAAAAAAAAAAAAAAAAAAGTAATGGTACCAAGGTACTGAAATAAATTATGAAGACTGGGGTGGCCAGGCGTTGGTGGCGCATGCCTTTGATACCAGCACTCAGGATGCAGAGACAGGTGGATCTCTTTGAGTTTGAGGCCAGCCTGGTCTACAGAGCGAGTGCCAGGATAGGCTCCAAAGCTACAGGAAAAACCCTGTCTGGGAAAAAAAAAAAAAAAAAAAAAAAAAAAAAGACTGGGGTGTAGTAGTGTGCTTGCTTAGCGTACACCAGAGAAAATGGGGGAACTGTGGAATAAAACATTTGTTTGGAGGCATGGTTTCTCATGTATATCTGGCTGTCCTAGTACTATGTAGACTAGGCCTTACCTGCCTCTGCTTCCCAGTCCTGGGATTAAAGGCACATGCCTAGCCATGAGTTTACCATGAATTGGTCCTATGGTGTTAAAGTATCTACCTAAACTGTTCATAAAGACCTGTTTATCTTCCTATTAGGTGCTGTCATCCCTTACATAATTTCTGTAACAGAACTCAATACAGAGCACTTTATTATAGTCCCAATAGTATGCATAACAAGTCAGACCATTAGCTCTAACAACCCTGAGCCTACACAGACAGAATTAGTTGGCAGCTAAACAAGATTCCCAGATGACTTGATCACATAGAGAGCTATGACCTATAGGGTTAGAATTACATTGGAAGTTATAAAAGATACCACTGGTCGATAGTGAAAGTACAGAGAATTTATCTTATTAGAAAGAAATGTGAAAAAATGAGCCTTCATTTTGTTAGTGGAAAAAATAACTAGGAGTAAACATTATTAAAATGTGGACAGTAAAATATCATCAGCTATAGATACATATTTCATAGAACTTTTCTTTCCACTTGTTAATTCTTTTAACTATTCTCTATAACCTCAAATTTTGACATGTAATCAAAACAGCAGGAACACCATGCACAACTTGACACATAAGTATATGAGGATATGTCCAAAGTGATGAATGTAAAATGTTATGCATACCAGCATTTAATACTTTAAAAGTGAATGTTTGGCTTGTTTTACAGAGCTTCGATATGACCTGCCAGCATTATACAACTTTCATAAAAAGAAATCAGTAAGTTTCCCAAATGTGGCCTGTGTACATTTAGTATTCAAAAAGCTTTGCAATAGTTCTTTCCACTTTTAGCAAGTTGCATGGGTAAATAGGAAGCCAGCCTGAGAGACTAGATAAGTTAACTGGAAAGGGCCCATACTCAAAGCAGTCAATATTCTAGTTGAAGTTCTTTGTGAAAAGATTTAAGAGCAAAAAAAGGAAAAAATAAACAGTTGGCTATTTTTATACAGCATATATTTTACAAGTTTGTACTAATACATTCTCATATTACAAAGGCAATTAAGAGGAAGAATCTTCCTTTTCATATTTGAATCATCCAAACACAAACAGAACTATACATTTTAAAAAACTTTCATTTGGGTAACAACAACAAGGAAAAAAAAAGACAAGTAAAACAAATTTTTTTCTTTTATACAGGTGGACATTGAAGTGGACCTAATTCGCTTTTCTTTTTAAAAGCTTCCGAAGACAAAAAGCAGCTTAAAATCTAACTAAGATGAATAAAAACATTGCTTACTAAACTACTTGTCTCTAGCACCGTTCTCTCTTTTCTTATGCTTTGATGCAGGTTCTTCTCTGTCTCTTCCGTCTCTTCCTCTTTTCATTGGTCCTATATGATCACAAATAATTTGTTAAAATCAATGTAAACACTACTCTATTAATATTGACTACAATTACTAATAGTAGCTTCCTTAAAAAAAAAAAAAAATTAGCAGGGAGAAAAGGCTTTTCCTTGAGTACACAGCCTTTCTATCCTTTAAAGAAGTTATCTTTCAACCAACCTCTCATCTGTGAAACAGCATAGAGTAATCAAGACTATCACTTACACAGAGAAATAATGTCTTATCAATTACAGAGACCACCCCCAGAGGATTTGAGGAAGACTTACCTCGTCGATGATGATGGTGATCATCATCATCGAATCTTGTTCTCCTTCCCTGAAACTGTCCTCTTCCTTTGGGTGCCCCACCATAGGGAGGTCTGTTCCCCTTTCCTTTTCCTTTAAATCTTCGGCCTGTAGAAACACAATCGAGAACTTAGTCAAAAATTCTAAGTCTGCTGAAAACTAAGATTTTTCTCAAGCAAAGATGAGGTAAAGCAACTATTAATGAAAAAGTAGAATAATGACCTCCTCCTCCTCCTCCTTTTGACTTCCATTTGTTTAGTGATTCTTGCTGATCCTCCATGATTTTTTTCATTGCGTCTTTTTCTGCATGGCCTTCTAGTACTTTCCAAGTCACCTTTTTGTTCCTTAATTGTAGGTTACCATTATGAGCACTTCTGGCTTTCTCAAGTGCTTCCTTAGCTTTTTCTTTAAAGAGAATTATTCCCTACACAAAGAGAAAAATGTTTCACTCCAGTTTTTAGTCTGACAACTCTTTACTCAAAGCTATTCCCCAACCCCAGCATATCTATTATTGCTATTTTCAATATATCTTACTGAATATTATGAAGGAATGCTTTAAAAGTAAACTCCAGTCATCAATACCAAGTTATTTATACTATTACCCTCCCACCCACCCAAAAGGATTTTTTTTTTGGTTCATCAAGCCTTTTCATTACATGTGCCTCCTACAAATCTTGTTACAAGTTCAGTACATTACCCATTTAACATGCAAACAAAAAAAGTCATCACACCCAGTAAAAGGACTTAAAGACAAAAGTAAATGACTAAGTAGTTAACTATTTTAATCAACATGCTTTATAAATTACTTTTTTTTTTTGAGACAGGGTTTCTCTGTGTAGCTTTGGAGCCTATCCTGGCACTCGCTCTGGAGACCAGGAGGGCTTCGAACTCAGAGATCCACCTGCCTCTGCCTCCCAAGTGCTGGGATTAAAGGCGTGCACCACCAACGCCCGGCATATAAATTACTTTCTTATAATTTGTTTTAAAGAAAGACTGCTTCCTAGCAATTTCTTCTTCTAACAGAATGTTCTTTAGACTAATAGACTAATAATGACAAAGATGTTCACAAACCTCTTTTGCTCCCCTGACAAAGTCAATCCATTTTATTTCACCGTGATTTGAAAACAGGATGTGTAAATCTTCTCTACAGGTCTGGTCATCCAAGTCACCTGAAAACTTCAGTAAGCATCCCATCTTTCCTTCTAGAGGTCGCTGTAAAAATAATACAAGGCCATCAAACGGTTCCCTTAAGAGCAACCTAACCAAAATGGCTACACATCATTCTATACCTACATCAGGAATAAAGAGAAGTCAGTGCTATTTTAGTACAGTGTAACAGTATATTTTTCATTGCCACCCTGTTTTACAATGGCTTTATTTTATTAAGTTTCTTCTATAGGCGAGTTTAACTATCTTCTAATAAGCAACAATCCCAGACAATATTATTTGTGTATAACTAATGCAATTGACATTGGTAGAATCACACATTCTCTAAGAAGCCCTCATACATGGCTAGAGGCCTAAGTGATAATACTTGGTATGGGCACTACATGTCCATTCCCAACAATCAACCCACGCACCCACAAGTTCTCATACTTTAAAAACTCATTCTAGCCGGGCTGTGGTGGCACAGGTCTGGGAGGCAGAGGCAGGTAGATCTTTGTGTTCAAGGACAGGCTCCAAAAGCTGTATATAAAGAAACCCTTGTCTTAAAAACAAACAAACAAAAAACCCTCATTCTAGGGGAACGGAGAGGGAGCACTCGGGTTAAGAGCACTTCCCACTCGTCCTGTCAACCCAAGTTCAGTTACCAGTTTAGATGGTTCACAATCACTTGTAACTCCAGGTCCAGGGGACCTTGCACCCTTTTCTGCCCACCCCAGAACACATGACAAAACATTCTCACACACACACAAAAATTAAAAAAACTAATCTAAAACAAAACAAAACAAAAAACTATTTATTCTCAGTGCCAGGGAAACTCCCAGGAACCCACAAGGATGACCCCAACTAAAACTCCTAGCAAGAGTAGAGAAAAAAGTAGTACTTGAATTGGCCTTCCCCTGTAATCAGACTGGTGACTATCCTAATTGCCATCAAAGAATCTTCATCTAGTAACTGATGGAAGTAGATGCAGAGATCCACAGCCAAGAACTGGGCAGAACTCAGAGTTCAGTTGAAGAGGATAGAGGAATTATATGAGTAAGGGTGTGGGGGTGTCAAGATCAGAATGGAGAAACACAAAAACAGCTGACCTGAGTTTTCTGGGAGCTCACAGGCTCGACAGTGAGCCAGCAGGGGACCCACCTAGGCTCTCTGCATTTGGGTGACATTTGTGTAGCTTGGTCTTTTGTGGGGCCCCTAGCAGTGGGACCAGGAACTATCCTTGATGCATGAGCTGGCTCTTAGGAACCTATTCCTTATGGTGGGATGCCCGGTCCCACCTTGATGCAAGGGGGAGGAGCTTGGTCCTGCCTCAACTTGATATGCCATGCCTTGTTGACTCCCCTGAGAGGCCTTACCTGAGAAGTGGATGAGGAAGGGATAGAAAGGAGGTGGGGAGAGAGGATGGGAGAAACTGTGGTTGGCACGCAACATAATAAACAAATAGAGAAGGAACCAGAGAGGCCGTTCAATAGTTAAAAGTACTTACTGCTCTTTCAAAGACTTAAGTTCAGTTCCTAGCACCCACTGTGTCACTCAAACATGTAACTCTAACTTTGGAGGATCGGACACCCTCTTCTAGCCTCCAAGAGTACCTAACATATACACAAAATTAAATATATGTATGTTTATGGTTCATTGGGGCTCAGAGAGATTGAGCCAACAACTAGGGAGCCTACATGGAACTGACCTAGGCATGATGCATATATGTTACAATTGTATATCTTGGTCCTCTTGTAGGACTCCTGTTAATGGGAACAAGGGTTGTCTCTGACCTTTTTTTTTTTTGGGGGGGGGGGATAGAGACAGCCCCAGCTGTCTTGGAATTCAGTCTGTAGAACAGGCTGGCCTAGAACTTAGAGATCCACCCCTATCTGCCTCCCAAATGCTGGGATTAACAGTGTGCACTACTACCACCCAGCTATCTCTAATTCTTTTACAGGTCACTTTGACCAACCTTAATACATGGGGAGGTGCTTAATCTTACTGCAACTTGATATGCAATGTTTTATTGATACTCCTAGGAGACTTGCCCTTTCCTAACAGAAAAGGGAGGAGTTAATTGGGGGGCAGGAGCAAAGAGGGAACAGGGGGAGAGACTGGGAAGAGAGGGGAAACTGCAGATGGGATATAAAATAAATAATTTATTTTAAAATAGAAAATAGAAAAAACATTTAAACAAGTTATTTTAGCAGAGTATGATGGTGCATGCCTTTAATCCCAGCAATTGGGAGGCAGAAACAGATTGATCCCTTCAAGTTTGAGGCCTAACTGGTCTACAAAGCCAATTCTGAGGCAGCTAGATTAACATGGTAAAAACTTATCTCTGGATAAATAAAATTGAGGGGCCAGCAGGCAAAGGTGCTGGATGCCAAGCCTGACAACCTGGGTGCAATCCCTGGGATCCACATGGGGGAAAGAAATAACTGACAAGCTATCTGCATACCTCCTCACAATGGCGCGCGCGCTCTCGAGCTCACACACACCATCTCAAAAAGACATTCTAACTTAAATTCTCCCATGTATTAGATATTAATACTTACTGTTTCAGTACTTCCTGACTTGTGTCTTCCTTCATGTTCCCTAAAAATAAATGTGTCATGATTATAACATGTTTAAACTTAACTACATTAAGAATCAACCCACTTAATCATCAAAGCAAGTCTTTAGAGTTTTTTGATCATACAATACCAGCAATATGGCTTTCATGTTATCAAGGTAAATTAAGACCAATATTTCACTACGAATAAAGAGAGACCCATTACCACCAATCTCAAAGCTCATCATCAGCTCATCCCAGAACCACTGGCTAAACTTGTTAAAGCATTAAATTCAAATGTGTCACATGAATTTAACAGACTTACTGTTTAGCTTTTAATTTAGCCTCCACTTTGCTCTGCTTTCTTTCTTCATTTTTCTTTGCAAAGTAATCTTCCCTGAAAAACATAAAACACAAACTAAGCTCACAAAGACAAAGAAACGACTTAAAATTACTTTTAGTCCTGGGCGGTGCAGGACTTAAATCCCAGCACTTGGGAGGTAGAGGCAGGCCTGCTCTAGGAAGTGAGTTCCAAGACTACAAGAAATGTTATGAGAAACCCTATCTCAAAAAAACAAAACATCAACCAAAATATTTAATTAGTTACCTTTTCTTTTTCTTTTTTTTTTTAAGCCAAAGTTTCTCTGTACAGCCCTGGCTGTCCTTGAACTCAAGAGATTCTGCCTGCCTCTGCCTCTCAAAGGTTGGGCCCAAAGTAAATGCATGAGCCATAGCCCAGCTGAAAATTACTTTGAATATCTGAAATCCTAGCTTCACAAAAATTACCATACACTTTTTTTTTGCATGGATATTTTAAGTCAGGGTCTTACTGTTTACCACACACTGGCTGGGAATTTGCCATGTAGCAAATTTCTGCCTGAGCCTCCTGCCTGAGTCTCTAGAGTAGGTAAGAACACTTGCTGCACACGATTGAAGACCTGAGTTCCATCATTGGAATCCATGGAAGGTAGGATAGAATGGACTACAGAGTTGTTCTTTGACCTCCACATGCACACTACAGCACATGTGTACCTCCATCATACACACCTCAATGCACTAAAAATAAGATTAGAAAAGATACTTTCATGTTCTCAATATACTATTATAATTACCCTGAGCAAACCTGTTTTCAGAGCATACTAAAAATAATATTAACCGTATAGGGGATGCTGCTGCTTATACTTTATTCCACTTTATTTGGAATGTCAATTCCAAATAATCATGTGGCCTGAGAAACATAAGCAAAAAGACTTACTTAAAGAGTATTAGCAGGCTTGTGTCTTTGTACTTCTGGCCAGGGGTATCCACAAACTTCTTTGCAGACTGAATACTATCAAACACAGCAAATATTGACCCCTATAAAAGGACAGAAACATTTTCTTTAAAGCGATATTTTACAACTAGAAAGTCTATATCAAATAATCATACCTTAAATGTTTTGTGCAATGTTCGTCTCATCTGAATATTCAGTATTTGACCTTTATCATCTAGCCATTCTTTTATGTCATCAAGAGTTGCATCAGTGGGGAAGCCTTTCTGTGAGAAGTAGAAAAAGAAGTACAAATAATGACTCCCGGGTAACATCTCTTCCCAGAATAAATTCTGATTAAATGTCTAATGTTCTGTCACTTCTCTTAATTGTTTAGCAACCTTATTCTCCAGTGCAATAAAGTGATTCACCTGAGACTTGCTCCAAAATAACTCAGCTGGAGCAAAGACAAAACATTATTTACATGTAAAGAACTGCTGAAGCCTGGCAATCATACATTATGCTTTTCAATCTACTTCCTTGTATTTAAAGCTTTCTATGTATTTAGAAATTAACTAATGAAAATTACTATAGAATTCAGCTATTAACGGACAGCGTTTAACATATGTGAATTAACAATGGTAAAAGCTTAGAAGTACACTTGCAAAAAACAAAATAGTAATGGACCAAACATGTCCTGAGCCTTTATCCTTATTCGCTCCATGTATTTTCCTTCTAAATAAAAGTAATATGAAATGCACTGAAGATTCACTTACAATATAAACAGATCTGTTTTTTACATCATTCTTATACTCATCCGTCACTTCTGGAAGGGGTCTGCTTGGAGATCTTCTGATTTTAGTTTTATCTGCACTCACTTCCATGAGTTTTGCCTTAGATTTGCTCAGTGCTTGAACAATCACATTAAAGTCTGTTGTCAGCCGGTTTAGCCTGAAGAATACACACATAAAAAAGATCTGCTTTTACAATGTTTTTATCAACAGTAACAGAAAACTTACGACTTTTTGAAGATTTGGGGGTTTATTAGCCCCAAAACTAACAGTTCAATGACAGCACATGATCAAGTTCCTGGGTTTGATTCCCAGAAATGGAAACAAACCAACAAAAAAGGTCTTACCTGTTGAATTTTATCATTATGTCCAAAGGCACCCAGCCTTCATCCAATTTGATCTGTTCCTTTAAAAATTTGTCTCGTGGCAAATTGAAGTCTCCAAAGTAATACTGTGAATAATTATAATGTATTTCAGATGTTAAAGCACTTAGAGCACTGCATAATGCTGAGTTCAATCATAACATTGAAAACTACTTTTTATATTAGCAAGTTCTATTCTTTAAAAATGTATGTTATAACTTAAAAGACCCAAGAAGCATTTTCTCCTAGACAAACTATAATGAAATATACATACATACCACAAATCAATAAAGAGAAAAAAATTCTAGTATAAAAAATGTGTTACTAGACTAGAAAGCCTCAAATGTAATTAGAGATCTAATAAATTAAAAATATCTTTTCAGGGCTGGAAAGATGGCTCAGTGGTTAAGAACACTGACTCCTCTTCCAGAGGCAGGCTGATCTCTGTGAGTTTAAGGCCAGCCTGATCTACAGAGCGAGTTCCAAGACAGGCTTCAAAGCTACACAGAGAAACCCTGTCTCAAAAATTAAAAAAGTAAAAAGAATATCCATCATAGAATTGTTATAGCTAAAAGACTACACATTAGAGAAGATGGATGGATTATTAATGGTGTATTACTGATAACATAATACACCCTAAAAACATAGCTCATTTTTGGTGGGGGAAAGGAAAAAACTAAGTGCCAATCTAGTTGGGGATGTTTAGGAAATATTATCTCTGGGTATTTACTGTGAATTTCATACTTCTCTTATATATAACTAACACACCCCCAATATCATTTTAGGGGCCAGAGAGATGGCTCCATCAAGGTTAAGAGCACAGGATCAAAATTCAATTGCCAGCATCCATATGGGGGCTCATAACCTTCTATAACCTGTCCTAGGGGAACAAAGCCTACTTCTGGCTTCTATGGGCTCCAGGCCATTTATATTGTGCACAGACATACATGGGGCAAAACACCATAAAGTAAACTAAAAAATGTTTTGAACATGAAGTGTGAAAGATATTTAACCCTGAATCTATCTAGAGGCTACAGACTGTGGAAATAGCATTCATTTCTGTAACAGCTTTGTTTTAACCATCAAACAAGAGCAAATATCACTGCCTCTAAAATTATTAAGAACACATTTTTTTTTTCAAGAAAACAAGAAACAGGGGCAGAGAGATTGCCCACTGGTTAAGAACACTGGCTGCTCTTCCAGAGGACCTGGGTTTAATTCTCAACACTAACATGGTAGCTTACAACTGTCTGTAATTCCAATTCCAGGGGATCTGACACCCTCATACAGACATACATGCAGGAAAACCCCTGATGCACATAAAATAAAAATAACTAAAAAAAAAAAAAAAGCTAAGAAATGCAAAACAAAAACACACAATAAACAATGATTTCATAGTATGAACACAATTCATGGACAATTTCCCATATAGCTATTATTGCTACTAACAGCACTTCAATCTAAACACAATGTCTAAAAATGCTAACAGGACTTTGAAAATACAAGCTTTTCTAAAATGATGTTAGCTTTTTGAAAAGAATTAATTGGACAGAATGAACTATTATTTGATAAGTACTTTACCGTGGACTTTTATGCTAGCTTATTAGATATTCAACAGTTCATTAATTTTTCACAGCATCTTACAAATACCTCCATTCTCCATTTTACAGACTTGGGAACTAAAATGGAGAAATGGTTATAAGACCCCATGTCTCAAAAATAAAGCAACATGGAGACCTGGTTTAGAGGTTAAGAGTATCAACTGCTCTTCCAGAGGACTAGGGTTCAATTCCTAGCACCCATATAGCAGCTCACAACTGTCTGTAACTCCATTCTAGGGGATCTGGCTTCCTCATGTGGACACACTAACCGCAGGCAAAAACCAATACACATGAATAATAATTAAAAAAAAGCAACACTATAGTGTTACCTTTGGAATAACTAATTATTTTTTTTAATTTTGTTCCAACATAAAATCTTTATTGACTATCTGGGAATTTCACATCATGTACCCCGATTAATACTTCCCAACCCTCCCAAGCCCAACCCCCAACCTTGTGCCATCCCCCTCCCCCCCCAAAGGAGTTTTTTAAAAAAAGTCGTTTGTTTTGACCATATACTCATTGGAGCATGGTCACACTCCCAGTGGCTAGCCCTTAACGAAAACTGAGTACATCACCTGCACCCTTGCCAGAAGCCATCAATTGTGGAAGAGCTGCACTTGAGAATCCTTATTACAAATTAAGATTTTTCTTCAGTGGCTTTCTATTTAGACTTTCTTTTATTATTTGGGGGGAGGGGTGCATGTAATTCTTGAGTCTAACTTGGCCCCAATAATATATGTTCACACTAACTCCAAGAATCAAAGCTAAGCCCACATATGACATTTGATGTTGTTTTTCAAATTAAACAAATTTTGCAATTTAACAACACAAGAATCATACCTCAATTTGATGACAGATTTTGGCTTCCAGAGCAGCCATTTTTTCATTATCTCCATTTTCAGCCATTTTGGCTAACTGTAAAATTTCTCACACTGGAAGAAAAGGTTTTATATAAAATAATCAAGACAAGAAAGAACGGATTAAAAATTACACCACTCTTACTAAATTTCAAGAGCTTCTAATTTTACAGGTTGTTTCTCTATGATTTCTCATATATCTTTAAAAAAAAAAAAAAGCAACACCTTGGGCCAGGCGTTGGTGGCGCATGCCTTTAATCCCAGCACTTGGAAGACAGAGGCAGGCGGATCTCCGTTGAGTTCGAGGCCAGCCGGGTCTCCAGAGCCAGTACTAGGATAGGCTCCAAAGCTACACAGAGAAACCCTGTCTCGAAAAACAAAACAAAAAAAAGCAACACCTTGCCGGGTATTGGTGGCGCATGCACTAGGGAGGCAGAGGCAGGCGGATCTCTGTGAGTTCCAGATCAGCCTGATCTACAGAGTTCTGGACAGACTTCAAAGCTACACAGAGAAACCCTGTCTCGAAGGGGAGGGGGAAAAAAAGTGCAAGGCCTTGTATTATGGATGAAAAACTAAGGCCAGCAACCTATTCCTTTCAGTAAATCACACACCTCACCTCCTCCTTTATTTTGTTATCTTCGTTCATGCATCCTCTTTTATTTTGTTATCTTCATGTAGTTGGTAAAGTAAGCTTCAGGGAGAAAAACTATCCACTTAACCACTTCTCAAACATTTCTAGCTTTTAAAAGATCAGCATTACAATCTCAGCATATTCCTATAGCTCTCAATACTATGTTTGGCACAGCTTGCATTTCTTTTCAAATTAGTCACAGCTGACTTACCAAAACTCATTACTGGCAAAAATTAAAAAGAAAAATAAAATGAAAAAGAAAGCTATGGTGGTTACATATTATATAACAGAATATAAGAAAAATGGGAACTTGAGAGCATGGATACACAAAAACTTTAAACGGAAGGTGCTGGAGGGGAAGGTGTACCTAATACACTAACACACCGGTTAACTCTATAGTCAGTTTCCTGTTTCACAGCCTGACAGCAATCCTGGCACAAGGAGAGACTGATACTCGTTTGTTAGAAATCACAAACCGGATCTTCTGACGCACTAGCTTTCAGTCCTCTACTAAATAAACCACCCAGCTATATTGTACTAAAGTGTACGAACTCATTAAGACTATCTGCGGCAGTAGAATATAGTTCTGAGTTACTGTTGGTATCTTACAGACATTGCTCAAAATGCTGGTTTATAACCTGGAGACATACGGAAGGTCTCGTGATGGGAGACCTACATGGTACCTTGTCCCATTTCAGAATTTGCTTTTTCAGGCACTGGTTTGTCTCCCACCATCAACCACCACGTTCCTCTACAAAGCAATGACAAAAACGACGACCTATTTAGTCCCTGCAACACTTCTGTGGCCTAACCAATTCTGGAACTGTTTTACCAGATACTTCCAAAGAATTTCACAAAGAAGCAGCTTTGAAGGAGGTAAATGGCATTTCTAAAACAAACAAACAAACAAAAAACAATGAAAAAAACTATACAGCGACGCTGGGAGTATAACTGCGGCCCCCACTTCTTTGGCCTCCAGTTAGTCCCCACAGAAGCCTGTGGCGTGTAACGCGCACCGACCCTCCCAGAGACTTAAAGAAAGGTCCGGAACATCCGCCTTCGGCCAGCCAGGAAAGGGTGCAGGTAACAAACCGAAAGGACGCCGTAAGGATGCGGCCAGAGGCCCCGCGAGAGCCGCGTCCTCCCACACCGGCCCGCCCGGGCCCCTGCCACGTGGGAAGCCCCGGGCGGCCGCATTTCTGGCAGGGGCCCGCTCCGCGGCCTCACCGAGGCCCGCGCCCCCTCGGGCCGCAGCCCGGCACACGGACACGGGCCGCGGCCCGCGCGGCGCGCACTAGAGGAAGGCGAGGCCTACGCGGAGCACCATCCTACGAACCTTCTCCTCAGCCTCCAAGAAGCTCACCTCAAAGATTCTGATCCCACAGTCACCACAGCTTCAAGAACAACGACGGAAGCGCCTCTACTTCCGAGCGCCGGCGGGCCAGCCAAACGCGCTTAAAGATGGGGGCTCTCCCGGCAGTCCTTGCGGCCAGGTGGGCGTGGCGGCGGGCACGCTCCGCCGGCGCCACTCTCTGCGCGTGCGCTGTAGCGGCGGCCTCCCACAATCCTCGGAGTCCCGCCCTCCGGCCCGAGAAATTGTTAAATCGCCCAGCAGCATGGTGGGGGAAGGCAGGAAGTCTGTCTGTGGAGATTTTTTTTTTCTTTTTTTCTTTTTTTTTTGCATTTCTGGACAGTATGTTCGAGCCTTCCCTTCCACCTTATGCAGTGTTTGACTTTTCTTTTTCAATTTTTTTGTTTGTTGTTTTTTCGTGACAGGGTTTCCCTGTATAAGCCCTGGCTGTCCTGAAACTCGCATTGTTAACCAGGCTGGCCTCGAACTCAAAGAGATCCACCTGTCTCTGCCCGCACCACCCCACCCACCTCCTGCCCCAGTGCCGGGATTAAGAGTTATACCACCACGCTTGGCCTTTTTCAATAATTTTTTTTTCTTGGTTTTTCGAGACCTATTTTTCTGCAGCCCTGGCTGTCCTGTAACTCGCTCTGTAGACCAGGCTGGCCTCGAACTCACAGAGATCCGCCGGCAAAAAGGACTAAATGCGTGCGCCACCACTGCCCGGCTCAATAATTTCTGTGTATTTAAATTGCATCGTGTTGTGGTTCTGAAAAAAAACATACAGTTGTTTGGTTTCTGACACGACGTCTCTCTGAAGCACAAAGTGGTCTGTAATTTAAAATCCTGCTCCAGTGCAAAGCGGTGAAGACTTAACAAATGTCACCTGACTCTCATCCCTTCTACTGCTATGTTTGTTTTGGTTTTGAGGCAGTGCCTCAGAGAGTAACCCAGGCTGATCCCAAACTCTATGCTTCTGCCTCCTGCCATCCCAGTGCAAACAAGCCAACTTTTAAACACGGTTTTGTAGAAACCAAGAGTTTAAAAAGCAGTACATTTAAAATGGTTCAAGAGATTTCACACTTGAATCATGCCTGCGTTCATTTGTTCTCTGCAAACTGTGACCTTGGCAAGTTTCTCAATTTCTCTGTCCCTCAAGATAAAGTAGGGTCATCTAGTACAGAAACCTTTCTTTTGCTGGATCCCTCCCTGGTGGTACACAAAACAATTTTAACCTTTTAGACATGTTATCTCCTATTACATAACCTTTTCCCTTTAGTTTTCTTGGAATATAAAAATTATTTTTGTAAAATAACACCATTATCTCAGAGCTTTTTGGCAGCTCCCCAAAAGATAAACTACCTAAAATTTGAAGAAAAAAAAATGCAGTTATAGGTTAAATATCGACATCATTCTGGCCAAAGAAAGTATTTACTAGCATTATGTTCAGGTAGTTTTAAGTTCAGAATAATTAAATTCAGTAAATATTTTCCAATCTCTACTTACTGTGAGAAACAAATTCTAAACTTTCCTTTTATAAGACTTATTTTATTTTATGTATGGGTGTTTTGTCTGCATTTATATCTTGAGGGCTATGTGTGTAAAGGGTGCTGGAGAAAGCACCCAGCCTACTGTAATTCCATTTCCAGGGGAGTGAATGCTTTATGTCCTGCTCACATATAGTGGCCATACATACACTCAGGCACACACAAATAAAATAAATATTTAAAAGTAACTTGAAAACAATATTCATAGTATCATGTAAATGAAAGAAATTTGAATCAACTATATGTCCACCACAAAAATAATTAGTTTAATACTATATAGTAATGAAAACAAACTGAGATTCATTTGTTGGTATTCATGAAATACATAAGCACAATGTTCAGAGGGAAAAGGTGTTTCACGTAACCATTTTCTACAAGTATTATACATATAGTAAAATGACACAAATAAAAAAATCTTATTTGTTCTACCATTCTCATAATGAATATGCAATAAAAGGTACCATTAAAAAAAAAAAGCTCAAGAAGCTGGCCGGGGGTGGCGCACGCCTTTAATCCCAGCACTCAGAAGGTAGAGCCAGGTGGATCTCTGTGAGTTTGAGGCCAGCAGGTCTACAAAACTACACAGAGAAAACCTGTCTCAAAAAACCAAAAAAACAAAACCCAAAACCAAAAAAAACCCTCAAGGAAAGCAGGGCAGTGGTGGTGCATGCCTTTAATCCCAGAACTCTGGAAGCAGAGGCAAGTGGATCTCTGAGTTTGAGGCTAGCCTGATCTACAGAGCAAGTTCCAGGACAGCCAACACTTCATAGAGAAACCTTGTCTCAAAAAAAAAAAAAAAAACCCCAAACTAAAACCTTTAAGGAAATGAATTATCATCTTCAAAACATTTATGTTACACACACACACACACACACACACACACACACACACACACACACACTCTATCATTGTGACCATCGTAAGTTTCAGGTGTTTGTGTTGTTCTCTTAACCCTTACTGTTCTACAATCAGAATCCAGCACATTCATTTGAAGATTCAGCAGTATGGAATAAGGAGAACTTCATAATTTTTAAAAGATGTATTTATTATGAGTGCTCTATCTGCATGTACACCTTTGTGTCAGAAGAGGGCATCAGATCCACTAGATGGTTGCGAGCCACCATGTAGTTGCTGGGAATTGAACTCCTGACCTCTGAAAGAGCAGCTAATGCACTTAACTGCTGAGCCATCTCTCCAGCTCCCTGTAATGCATTTAGAAAAGTGGTTTTGGACAAATTCAAAGTAGCACTCCTCAGTCACATGACAGTGAAAAATCTCATGTACATTTCTAAACAGTCCAAGTGATGATTACCCTAACCCAAACAGAAAATGATTGGTTTAGGGTAGTGGTATCGTGTAGTAAGAAGTTTTTTCTCTTTTGGGGGCCCATTCACCCAGCTCCCAAATGAATCACACATCAAGGCTTATTCTTAGGTATGAATGTCCAGCCTTAGCTTGACTTGTTTCTAACCACCTTTCCTGAACTTTAATTATTCTGCCATCTACCTTTTTCCTATGGGTTTTTCCTGTTCTCTTACTTCTGTGAATCTTACTCCAAGGATTGCTGTGTAGATGGATGGTTGCGTGGCTAGCCCCTGATGTCCTCCTCTCCCTGTTCTCTTGCTCCTTTCTGCCTCAGTTTTCCTATTTATACTCTGCCTGCCAGCCAATCCCACCTATCCTTGCTCCTGCTTCACTATTGGCCTTTCAGCTCTTTATTAGGACCACCAGGTGTTTTAGACAGGCAAAGAATCACAGCTTCACAGAGTTAAACAAAGGCAGCATAAACAAAAGTCACACACCTTAAACTAATATGCTACCACAGTATCATTCTATTTGGAACATTACTATAAGATGCTTTGTTGGGCATACAGATACAGATGCCTGGATCATACAAAGGCGTTGCTTTTTTAACTACTAATGACAGTATTCTCCTTTTATTTGATTTTTTTTAAAGATTTACTTTATGTGTATGAGTGCTTTTCCTGTATGTATGTCTGTTTGGCACATGCATGCATGGTGCCTACAGAAGTGGTGAGTCTCCATGTGGATGCTGGGAATTGAACCCAGGTCCTTTGCAAGAACAACAAGTGTTCTTAATCACTGAGCCAACTCTCCAGCCAGATAGCATTTTCTTAGTACCATTTCATATAAGGTCAAAACAATTCAATGTTTAGTTGCTATCCAATTATGCATCCTTCACCAATTCAGATTAATAAAAATTATGATAAAAATTGTATTTTAAAATACAGCAAATAATTTTAACCTCCGATGGCATGTCAAGATCTCCACACTTTAATAGTATAATAGTACTAATTACTGGGCAACAACCCAATCACTGAAGCACGCCTCCAGGTTAATGAAATGCCCACAGACATCTCTTGTACAAAGATGTACAAGAGAACTGGGAGGTAGTGGTGCACATCTTTAATCCCAGCACTCAGGGGGCAGAGGCAGGCGAATCTCTATGAGTTTGAGGCCAGCCTGGTCTACAGAGTGAGTGCCAGGATAGACCCCAAAGCTACACAGAGAAACCCTGTCTTTAAAACAAACAAAACAACACAAAACAAAACAAAAAAAACAACAAAACAAAAAGATGTAAGGGGGGGGAACCCATATGCATACCATCTCAAAGGGAACTATTTCCCAAAAACCAATAAAAAAAATCTTAAAATTGTCTGGAGGAATTCTGACCTGGAGGAATGACTGGAATACCTCTATACTCAATGTAGAAAATATTGCAAAATTGCCGGGCGTTGGTGGCGCACGCCTTTAATCCCAGCACTCGGGAGGCAGAGGCAGGCGGGTCCATGGGCGTTCGAGGCCAGCCTGGTCTCCAGAGCGAGTGCCAGGATAGGCTCCAAAGCTACACAGAGAAACCCTGTCTTGAAAAACCAAAAAAAAAAAAAAAAAAAAAAAAAAAAAAAAATTGCAAAGTCTACGTAGTTTAAAATGTTGAGGAAAGTTATCATAAAGATGTTTCCAGCAATTAAATAGTTAAAAATGGGTTTGGTGGGCTAGGGGATGTTGGTTAGTGGTAACTTTAATCTTTTTTTTTTTTTTTTTTTATGGATCTGGCGCCATTTGTGGTGTTTACCTTGGTTACAATTTACCTATCTATTTACTTAAGCAAATGTTCATCTTCCCACTCAATTTTTTTTATCCATAATGTGGGATTGTTTTTCTCAAAGAAGGCCTTCAAAATTGTAGTTTGCACTATGCCCCATAAATTCTAACATTATATGTTGAATATGCATTAAAATAACAGACACAAGTTAAGCTTGAAGAATAACAAGGTAATGAAATTAGAAAATTTCTACTTTGTGAATATGGTTCACACACACACACACACACACACACACACACACACACACACACACACACACACACACACACACACACACACACACACACAGACACGAAGTTCGTAGCTTGTTACCTCAAATCCTGCTTTCCCAACAGCTACATGGTGTTTCTCCCCGACTCTGCCTTTCTCTCTGTATCTTGGTTTGGATTTCCCACCTAGCTCTGTTCTGCTAGGCCATTGGCCAAATCAGCTTTATTTATCAACCAATAAAAGCGCCACATATTGCTAGCCGTTACTTTTGTTTGAAACCTTGCTTGCAGCTGGACAGTGGTGGCGCACGCCTTTAGCCCCATCACTCGGGAGGCAGTGGCAGGCAGATCTCTGTGAGTTCGAGACCAGCCTGGTCTACAAAAGGTAGTTCTAGGACGGCCTCCAAAGCCACAGAGAAACCCTGTCTCACTCCCCCGCCCCCGCCACACACACACAAAAGCAACACATATTTGCAACATACAGAAGGACATCCCACATCAAGCTGGTCTTGAATTCACTCTGTAGCTCACCTTAGCACTTTTGATCCTCCCACCTCTGTCCCAGAAGGCTGGGATTATAGGTCTACATCACCAGGCCTGCTTAATAGTCCTCCTATACTTTTTGTAATGCATAGGAACTTCCACTTTTCTTTCATTTACTTATTAATGGACTCAGGTCCTGTTCCTATAGAATTGGCTGCATTCTGGATTTGGCTGATTGTATCATGAGGAGTTATTAAAATCAAGTCTAGAGGCCGGACACCATTTAGCCTGAGTATTTTGGCAAGAGTGGTTCATAGGTGCTGCTGCTTTCTTACTGCATTAGAAGGCCCATAGTGTCTCTCTTTAAAATTGTCATTCATGGAGGTGGCAAAATGGAGATAGTCTGTCATTCCTACTGCATCCATTATCTGGAATTCTCCCAAGCATTAAAAGAAGTTTACCACTTTCTTGAATTGTTTCCCTTGATATGTAGATATAGAAAGAAAATATTTGATTCCCCCCCACACACACACACCAAATTTAGGTTGAGCTTCTTATTCTGCTACAGCTTTAATTAATTTGGCTGCAAGTCTAACAACTATGAGAATGACACCATTTGAGGTGACTGACCCCTATGCCTCCTGAACAGATATGTCCTATATGTAAGTGGGCTTCTCCCCAGCAAATCAGGGCATCGGCCAGTCTCTCATACACTCCTAACAATCTTTTTTCCCATGGGAAATATTATTTTGTATTATTAGTACATTATCACTTCTTTATTTTAATTTCAGAAGTTCGTTCCCTTCTTCCACCTTGTGGGTTCTGAGAATAGAACTCAGGCTTAGCAGCAAGTGCCTTCACTGCTGAACCACCTCTCCAGCCCCTAACAATTCAGTCAATCTTGAAAAAGTGTCACAATCTATCACTTATAGACAGATGATAAATCCCAAGCCTGGAGATGGGAGCCCACAAAGTGGAAATCCAGAGTTTTAGTTGTGTACCTGCACCTGCAGTAAGAAATAAGACCACACCAGAAAGTCAGGGACCACAGAAGGAATTTCAGATGCCAAGGAACATAATCTCATAACAAACAGCCAGAACTCACATTTCTGGAATGAAACATTTTAAAAATTAATTAATTTTTTGTTTTGTGTTTTTGTTTGTTGTTTTTGAGATGGGGTTTCTCTGTGTAGCCCTGGCTGTCCTGAAACTCACTCTGTAGTCCAGGTTGGCTTTGAACTCAGAGACCCACCTGTCTCTGCCTCCTGAGTGCTGGGAAACTGTGTAAATTGAGAGAAAAAGGCTCAGGAGTTCATGGTGATAGGAGAGGGTAGTAGCTTGCCAGAATGTGTTATGGAATAGTCCTTCTGTACGCTGTGTTAATTATGCTGTGATTGATTTAATAAAAAAACGACTGACCAATAGCTGGACAGGATAAAGTCTGGCAGGAGAACCAGACTAAGTACACTGGGAAGAAGGGTGGAGTCAGAGGAGTTGCCAGGAGACAAGGAAAAACAGGAGATGAGATGAAAGAGAGATAATGCCACACGGCAGAATGTAGGTCAGTATAAATGGGTTAATAAGTTGTAAGAGCTAGTTAGTAACAAGCCTGAGGGCTAGAGAGATGGCTCAGCGGTTAAGAGCACTGACTGTTCTTCCAGAGGTCCTGAGTTCAATTCTCAGCAACCACATGGTGGCTCACAACCATCTGTAATGAGATTTGGTGCCCTCTGCTGGCATGCAGGCAGAAGACTGTATAAATAATAAATAAGTAAAATCTTAAAAAAAAAAAAAAGAAAGTAAGAAGCCTGAGCTATCAGCTGAGCATTTATAATTAATATTAGGCTTCTTTGTGGTTATTTGGGAGCAGCTGCCGAGTCACAGAGAAACTCTGCCTACAAGAATTGCCTTCACACAGTTCGGAGTCAGAAGAGACACGTATTTGCACTTACAAGGCTACTGACAACCACAGAAGACATCTAATAATCAAAAACTTGTCATAGATCTGTTTTCACAAGACCTTACCTAAGATGAGAGCAGTGTCCCCATTAATCTGGTAATACAGAAGTCGTAGTTGGTGGTGTGCACCTGTGACTCTAGCCCTTGGGAAGCTGAGGCAGGAAGACCATGAGTTTCAAGCCAGCCTGGGTTCCATTGTTTCAAAAAAGAAAAAAAAAGTCACAGGTGATTTGATAGTAAGAATTTCCATGACGTGATGGAGATGTGTGGGATCCAACAGGTATGGAAGCCCTAAAGTAGAGGAGGCAATGAACAAGGAATTAGACCTAGAGTAAGACTGGTGATCCTCTTGAGAAA
The DNA here is from genome assembly GCF_003668045.3 of Cricetulus griseus. Taxonomy (NCBI): domain Eukaryota; kingdom Metazoa; phylum Chordata; class Mammalia; order Rodentia; family Cricetidae; genus Cricetulus; species Cricetulus griseus. The sequence goes on from NC_048599.1 coordinate 105,368,899, forward strand.
TTTTTCTACAAAAGAGAATAAAGATATGATGTTTCTAAAAAGGGGATCTAACTGAGTGTTTTTTGTTTGTTTGTTTGTTTTTAGGTTTTTGTTGGTTAGTTGGTTGGGTTTTTTGTTTTTTGTTTTTCAAGACAGGGTTTCTCTGTGTAGCTTTGGATCCTGTCCTAGAATTTGCTCTATAGACTAGGCTGGCCTCGAACTCACAGAGATTCGCCTGCCTCTGCCTCCCGAGTGCTGCGAATAAAGGTGTGTGCCACCACCGCCTGCTCCTTGTTTTTGTTTTTAAATCATGGGGTTCTTAGGATGCTTATTTAAGAATATATTTACATTTAAGTCCATATAATAAAAGGAGAAACTAGTAACCAGTTCCCAATGAGAGTGGGAGATTGCCAGGGTACATCCCTGAGAAAGAAAGAGATGGCTCAGAACCTGAGATGCTGCCCGATGTATAAAGGGAAAGGTGGGAGGTGCAGACGTAGGAGGATTCTGTGGCTAGAAGAGGGTCTCTGCTTAGTTGTTTACACTTTGTTTTGTTTCTCCCAGAGTCAAATACAGGAGAATGGGACCAAAAGAAGGAAGGCCGAAAATTTTAGCCAGGTGGTGGTGGTGCACACCTTTAATCTGCCTAATGTGGGTACTAGGGACTAAATTTGGATCCTCTGGAAGAGCAGCAAGCTTTCTTAACCACTGAGCCATCTTTCCAGCCCCCAAAATAGTTTTTTAAAAGCCGTGAAATCAGTGGACTGGAGACCCTAAGATGTTAGACAAGAAGCTGTTAAAAATAAAATGACAAGGGTAGGGACTAAAGGAAGACTATGTGTGAGTCACTGTCAAGTCTTCAAGGAGTGAACAGCCATGGGATGGAAGGGTCAAGGGACTGAGAAATCTGTAGACTGTAGAAACACAGTCTTTTGAAGACAGGAACTGTTTGAAGGTGACAGTGGGTCAGGGAGGAAAAGCCAGCAGGTCACATTCTGGCTCAGAAGAACAGAGATTATATGGGGAATAACTGCTCCCCTTGGAAAGGCCTCATGGGGCCTGTGTCCTCAGGAGAGTGCCAGCCACACACAGTGAGGCCTAGGAGTCAGGGGAAACTGTGGAAGGCTAGAGAGAATAGAATGTGCTCATCACACACCTGGAACTCCAGACTCTGGCAGGCACACAGGAGGGGGGACCTCCAGATTCAGGAAGGCACACGGGAGATGGGAACCCCAGACTCTGGAAGGCATATAGGAGGGGAGAACCCCAGACTCTGGAAGGCATATAGGAGGGGAGAACCCCAGACTCTGGAAAGTACATAGGAGGGGTTTGGAGAACCAAGAATTGAATAGAATTAGGATAAAAGCAACTAGGGAGACCTAACCTTAGAGAGGGGCTGAGGCTGCTGAGTTCCTGAAAGGGTGAAGAAGCAGATCAAACCTGCTGTCTCACATCTGCCATCAGATATTATTCTTTCAGAAAGCTGCCGTCTTCTGTGACCCTCAGTATCCCTGCTTCCCCAGCTGTAGCCGTCGTTACTGTTTTGTAGAAGTATTAAGATTCAGTCCTTGTCTGGACACTTTGTATTATTAGAATCTGCCCACAGATGCTCTGACATCCATTCAGGGTCACCACCTCATAAGAGGCCAGCATATCAGGGTTCCCCAGTATGAAGGCCAAGCCTTGTAGCTCCTAGTGCAAGGGTGCACACTCACCTCCACCTTCCGAAGTTTGAGAGGCTAAGAGCCTTGGCCAAAGATTCAGGACCACATGCCAGTCACAGTGACAGTTTAGGTAGCTGCTAGGGAAACAAAACATCCACATCTACATGGCAATGAATGAGCCATCACAGACATCACTGAGAGAATAAGTTACTGTGGATTCCCATCCCAACATGGGAAAACCATGTGTGGTATGATGGTGTGCTAATAAAGATAGTCTTGACCTGGTGTGGTAATGCACACCTGTAATCCCAATACTTGGGAGGTGGAGATGGGAAGATCAGAAGTTCAGTGTCCTTCTCAACTATATAGAGTAACCAGCCAGCCTGAGCTACATGGGACCCATTGCCAAAACAACCACAAAACTTCTCATGTAGATAGATTAAATAATGCCACAATGAGTAATCTGTTGTTCTATTTTAACATTCTAGGACCAGCAAGATACCTTAGTGGGTAAAAGTATCTGCTGGCAAGCTTGACAACATGAGTTTAATCTCCAGAACCCACATGGTAGAATCATTCTTATAAGTTGTCATCTGATTGTCACAGGAGTACTATGGTACCCCCCCACCCCCTGCAACACACACACACACACACACACACACACACACACACACACACACAAAGACACATACACACATCAGACTCACAAAATACAAATACTATTGTGAGAAAAAATACAATTCTATAAAAATATGATTTGAGTTCAAGGCCAGCCTGGTCTACAGAGCAAGTTCCAGGACAGCCAAGACTACACAGAGAAACCCTGTCTCTAAAAACAAACCAAACAAACAACAACAACTGAACAGGCTAACTTCCACCTGTTGGGGCAGGGTGCATTTTTTTTGTTTGTTTTGTTTTGTTTTTCAAGACAGGGTTTCTCTGTGTAGCTTTGGAGCCTATCACTCACTCTGGAGACCAAGCTGGCCTCCAATGCCCATAAATCTGCCTGCCTCTGCCTCCTGAGTGCTGGGACTAAAGATGTGCGCCACCAATGCCCATTGGGCAGGGTGAATTCTTATACTTTCTTAAAATAATACTCATGTACACAGATTGTTATCTTTTATTATGTGTTCACTATGAAACAGAGCAGGACCATACAATGTAAGCTAAAACCTGAAATCTGGTCTGAGTTTGGAAAAAAGAGAATAAAGTCTTGGATTTCATTCAAATTGTTTGTACTTAGTTCTGGATGAACTAAGAAGCCGGGGGGGGGGGGTGGCAAGGGAAGGCACAGCAGGGCTCCCATCATCTCTCTAGTATTTCCTGAAGTAGACACTAAGCTTTGTTTCTTGCCAGTTCTGTGTAGTGGGATATCCACCAAGTCAAAGAAGCAGATAATGCCAGGCTTGCTGCTCAGAAACACTGTCACCATATAAGGTGACCAGTCTGACATTTACTGAGCATATTCTGAACCCTGACTTGCTTGTTGCATCCATGGTCAGGCAGGCCTCTCTTTCCTGCCACATGTGCTGGGTCTTGAAGATCAAAAGGTTAAATGAACAGCAGGCTCTTCTGCCCTATGCCTCAGGTTAGCCCTTGGATAACTTAGGTTCACTGTGCCTCTTCTCTAGCCAGCACTCCTTTAGAGAAGATGGCTAGGGAACAAACAGGATATACTGGTTTAAAACTTTTTTTAAAAAGCATATTATTATTAATTCTGGGTTGTTTAATAGCCTTTGATCTTTCTGTCATCCCCTCCCTTTCAGCACTGTTTCTCTTACAGTAACACTCAGAGCACCAACATTGTCTGTTTTCATTAAGTGGGCATGTTTACTGTCGAAACTGCTAGGAGTTGGTGTGGGGGGTGGGGGGGGGTTGTCCTTCCTGTCCCAGCTTCTTTGTCTCTGAGCAATGCAAGTTTTACACAACTTAAAAACTGGGTAAAGGCCCAGGCAGTGGTAGGGAATGCCTTTAATCCAGCAAAGGCAGGTAAACCTCTGTGAGTTAGAGGCCAGCCTGGTCTACAATGTGAGTTCAAAAACAGCCAGGGCTATGAGAAGAGAGACCCTGATAGGAGACCCTGTCTTAGGATAGATAGATAGATAGATAGATAGATAGATAGATAGATAGATAGAAAGAAAGATAGATAGATAGATAGATAGATAGATAGATAGATAGATAGATAGCTCAAGAATGAATTGACTGCTCAATAAGTGCATCTGTTTATTAATATGCTCCTTGATTTTGTAGATTTTTTTTTTTGGTTTTTCGAGACAAGGTTTCTCTGTGTAGCTTTGGAGCCTATCCTGGCACTCGCTTTGGAGACCAGGCTGGCCTTGAACTCACAGAGATCCGCCTGCCTCTGCCACCTGAGTGCTGGGATTAAAGGCGTGCGCCACCAATGCCTGGCCCGATTTTGTAGATATTAAAAAGAATTTAGGGAAAGTCCCTTTGAATAACAATTATGCCACAGACTTCACAGTACACATAGCTTGGGGCCCTTGTGCTTACTGTCTCCAGGGCTCTTGATAGGTCTCAGCACAAATATCATCTTATCAGAGAGGCCTTGCCTGGCTAACCTATACAAAGAGTACCTCTGTCCCAGTGATATCTATCTATCATCTTTACAGTACTCTTGTAAAAGGGTAAACTAAACTAAAAGGCTTCACTTCTAATAATTAAAAATAAAGGGACCAAACCCTCACTCAGCCCCCTGCTTTAGCAGCCATGACAGGCTACAGAAAAGACATGTAGGCCTCTGACATAAGGAAACTCCAGATCCTCTGGCCTCCTGGCACCTAGGGCCAAAACTAAACATAAAGAAACTCCAGACCCTCCCCACTCCACCCCCCCCAGTCACCTAGGTACTTGGTTTCTGGGAACTGTTTGGCCACAAAAGAAACTTCAGGGTAGACCAAAACCTCCCCTATAGTCTCCAGGATACAGTTCTAAAAACTATTGATATCTATGTACAACAGGCCACCTGCAAGTAACAAGACAAAGCCATAGAAACCACAGAATGTTCCCTCTCAGCACTGACCAATGAGAATAATTGATACACAGATATTTCATGCCAAAATATGACTTTGAGAAATTTCTTGATTGTTCCCCAAATGTCAACCAATCAGAAACCAACCGGTACCTACTGATGTAATCCTGTAACTTTTGTCTTTAAAACTTAGCAGTAAACAGGGAACTTCACCACCTTCCGGAGGCTGCTGTGTCAGCTTGCCAGATGGGGTCCCTCCTGCTGAAGGATAGACAATTTAATAAACCTCGTGCATTTGCATTGGTGGTCTGACTCCCTGGTCTCTTTAGGGATCCTTGTGACACAGGCACAACAATTGTACCTGAAGTCTTTTCAACAAATCCTAGTTTGGGGAGACTTGAAGTTTATATAACTTGAAGCTAAGGGCACCCTTAAGAAATAAAATATAGGTAGGGCCTGGAGAGATGGCTCAGAGATTAAGAGTACCAACTGGTTTTTCAGAGGACCCAAGTTCTATTTCTAGGACCCACATGGAGGCTTACAACTGTCTGAAAATCAAGTTCTAGAAGACCCAAATCTGCTCTTCTGATCTCCAAAGGCACCAGTACATATGTGTTGCATAGATAAACATGCAGACAACCATACAACTAAAATAAAATAAAACTAATAAAAAAGACATAAAATATAGCCAGGCATGAAGACACACACCTGTAATACTAGCACTTGTGAGGCTGGGGATTATAAATTTAAGGCCGGTTTGAACTTCTCAACAAGACCCTCTCTCAAACAAACAGACAATAATTAAAAGATAAATATGAAAAATGAATGTTTCCTTTAGAAACATTGTGGGTTCTAGGAATCAAACTCAGGTTTGGTACCTGCTGAGCTATCTTGACAGCTCTCCTGTATCTTAATACATTTTCCTTGACTTTAGAAAAGTAAACAATTCACATTCCTTCTGGGAGAGCATATAAACCCAGACACAAAAGAAAATTCATGGGCCAGTTGTGGGGCAGATGCCACTATTCCCTTTTAATGGGTAAGAATACTGAGTTTGAACTGACTTCTCTGTCCCACAGCCAGAAAGGAAGAGAGATGCTGTAGCTCCCTTATTCAGGGAGAGAGCTCAATGGTACATAACTGCCACGGAGGGAGAGCAAAAGTGTTGGCTGAGGTGTAGTTACACGTAAAAAGAAGTATTTTGTTATTTATCTCAAATTTAACTGAGCATAAATCTGGCAAATGTATGCTTTCAAGATGTTTTGTGTATCTTTTACTTTATATCTGATGTTTTGTTGAACTGTTCTGTTTTTATTAAGTTATGCAAAAAAATGAAAAAATAAAATGGTTAAAGCAAAAAAAAAAGAAAGAAAGAAAGAAAAAAAAAGGAAATTTATGGAGGCCAGAGAGATGGCTCAGTGGTTAAGATCTCTTGATGCTTCTCCAAGGAACTGAGCTTGGTTCCCAGCACTCCTTTGAGCAGCTCCCAATCACACATAAGGCCAGCTGTAAGAGATCCAACCCCCCTCTCTGGCCTCCTCAGCACTTCTTCCCCAACAAACACATACATATAAAGAAAAAAAAATAAAAATAAGTATTTGAAAATGTAGTACAAAGTCAAGGTTTTCCAATTTCTCAAGTTTTTATTTAATGTTCTTTTAAAATGTATTTTTATTTTTTAGCTTTATTCTTCTCTGGTTCATTACATCCAGACTGAAGTTTCCCCTCCCATAACTCCTTCCATTCCTTCTTCCATTGCCCCCCCCATCATCAACTCCTCCTCCATTTCCCTTTGAAAAAAAAAAAAAAAAAAGAGCAGGCCTCCCAGGGATATCCACCAAACATGGCCTAAAAAGATACAATAAGACTGGGCATAAACCCTCATATCATGTCTGGATGTGGCAACCCAGTAGAAGGGAAAGGGTTCCAAGTGCCTGTAAAGGAGTCACAGACACACCCACTACCATTGTTGGGAGTCACACAAGAACACCAAGCTACATAACCATAAGACTTATGCAGAGGACCTAGCACAGACGCATGCAGGCTCCATGATTGTCACGTCAGCCTCTGTGAGTCCTTATGAATTGATTCTGTGGGTCATGTTCTCCTCAGTTGATTCTGTGGGTCATGTTCTCCTGGTGTCCTTGACCCATCTGGCTCCTACAATCCATCCTCCCCATCTTCTACAGGGTTCCTCTGGCTCCATCTAGTGTTTGGCTGTGGGTCTCTGTATCTGCTCCCATGGGTTGCTGGATCCCATCCCTCTGATGACAATTGGGCTAGAAACCAATCTATGAGAACAGCAGAATATCAGTAGGAATCATCTCACTGACTTGTTGTTTTCCACTCATGTTTGGCTCTATTCTGGATCTCTGGGATGTCCTGCCTCTGGTTCCTGTCCATACAGGCAGTGTCAGGTGTGGGCTCCTCGTATGGTAGGGGCCTCAAAATGGGTCAATCATAAGTTGACCATTCCCACAAGTTCTGCACCATAAGGCTCCTTTTTATAAAAGTCATTTTTAAAGCTGGATGTAGTGGTGCACACCTTTAAACCCAGCACTTGGGAGGCAGAGGCAGGTGGATCTTTGAGTTTCAGACCAGTCTGGTGTATAGAGCGAGTTCCAGGACAGCCAGGGCTACACAGAGAAACCCTGCCTACATTTACATATGTGTACCACATATGTGCCTGGTCAGAAAAGGGTGAGTAACTCCTTTAGGTTGTAGCTGCCATGTGGGTGCTGGAAATAAAACCCAGGTCCTCAGCAGGAGCAATGACTGCTCTTAACCACTGAGCAACTCTTCAGCCACCTAAGGTTCCTTTTAAAAACATTAATTGTGTGTGTATGTGCCCATGGTGCATACATGGAACACTCATGCCATGAAGCACGTGCAGCAGTCAGAGGGCAACACTGTGGAGTTAGTTCTCTCCACATGTCAGTCTTGTACTTCATGAGGCAATCAGAAATCAAACTCCCTGCCAGGCCACCATACCACGTGCTTTTCCTGCTGAACATCTCACTGCTTGGAAGAGTCCCTTATTTATTTTGTTTTTTTGAGACAATATCTCTCTGTGTAGCCTTGGAACTTGCTCTGCAGACCAGGCCGGCTTCGAACTCAGAGATCCACCGGCCTCTGCCTCTTGACGACTGGAAATAAAATCATGTACCATCACCACTGAGTCCTTTATTTTGAAATACAAAATAACCAAATTTTTAATTCTTGTTGCTTTATAGTATTTTGCTCTATTTAAATTTAAAAATATTATTTTGAGTGTGTGTGTGTGTGTGTGTGTGTGTGTGTGCGCGCGCGCACACACACTCAAGTTCATGCATGCCACAGTGAGTGTGTGTATAGAAGTCAGACAACAGCTTGTGGGAACTGGTTCTCTTGTGAGTCCTGGAGATTAAACTCAGGTTATCAGACTTGATGGCAGGCATTTTTACCTAGTGTCTTGACATGCTATATAATATTTTAACACCTGCAGAGGTTGCCCATCACTCTGGGAATTACTAACCAGCTCTGCCTGTTGGTAATGGGCCTATAAGCTTTCCCAGAGATGGGTTGTCTACCTGTCATTTACCTATAGCTGTAGTGCTGTGCACAGTTGTATGGATTCCAAGTGAGATGGGATGTCACTACAGGACATTGGACAGAAAGTGACAGAATTGCAGTGTCCTGCAGACTTTATGACCACCGTATTTGTTGGCTCACAAGGAAATCCTGGCAAAGTTCAAGGCAATCAGCAATCTGAGCAGTGGGTCTTCGAGCCAGATGAGGGTGCTGGGGAATTGGGAAGATGACACTCTTCTCCTCTCTATCTCAACTCTCCTTGGTGTTTGAGCTTTACAAAAAAGGGGAGAGAACAACTGGTGTCTTATGACCCTGAATTATGAGACAGGCTAAAGCACTACTTCACAGATGTTTTGTCAAGCATTTACAATTGCTTTCTTATTAAACTTTGAGCTTCCTCACTGAAAAAAATACCAAGGTTTCAGTTCATCCAGGGCAATGGCCAAGAACGTCTTTGTTTATAAGTCACAGAGTAAAAACAGAGATCCCCAGAAGGCAGATACCACTATGGAAAGATGCCCATTTAGGAGTCTTTAAACTCTTAGAGGTGTGTGGATGAAAATCTCACCCAAGGAATATGAAACCACAAAATCTGAAGCTGTGTCCAGTTAGGAGATGACTGGTAACCCTTAGTAGGCACATCTTTGGTTTATACTGTCTAAACCTTCCCTAAGCCACTTGTGCACTGATTTTGGTGAAGCTGAAACAATGTTTGCATTTGGGTGCTTCTGACCCTGTGCAGTCCCTGCTCCAAACCTCTAAGAGCCTTCTTTTTGCTAAGGAGACACAGATGGATTCATCATATCTTCCTAATTTTCTCTTTTTGGCATTTTCTCATGTAGCCCAGGCTGGCCTCAAACTCACTATGTATCCAAGGATGACTTTGAACTTCTGATTCCCAAGCTTCTACTTCCTGGATGTGCTGCCATGCTTGTTTTTAATGCAGGGGTGGGGGTGTAGTGAGGAGGCCAAGCTATCATGCAGGCTAGGCAACCATGCTACCAAATGAGCCCATGTCTCCAGACAGTTACTTTTTCTTTAAAGCTGAAAAAAATAAGGCTTACTTCTGTAAGTTGGGGAAAGTGATCACACCTGAGTCCCAGTAACTTTGGAGGCTGATGAGAACTCCTTGAGTCCAGGAGTTCAAAACCAGTCTGGAACTATTGTGAGCCCCACCTTAAAAACAACAAAAAAAGTAGAGGTTTTAAAACCAATAACTTTGTGTGTGTGAGAGCATTGTGTTGTGTGTGCGCGCGCGCGCGCGCGTGTGTGTGTGTGTGTGTGTGTGTGTGTGTATGTGAACATGTGGTGTGTGTGTGTGTGTGTGTGTGTGTGTGTGTGTATGTGAACATGTGGTGTGTGTGTGTGTGTGTATGTGAACATGTGGTGTGTGTGTGTGTGTGTGTGTGTGTGTGTACACATGCCTAGTCAGTCAGAGAACAATTGTCAGGAGTCAGTTCTCTCCTTTTATCATGTAGGTTATGGGACTGGACTAAGGCAGGCAGCATGTACATTTATCCACTGACCATCTCAACAGCATAACTTTGTTGTTGTTGCTTTTAAGTTTGAGACAGTGTCTCACTAGTCAGCCCAGACTGGCCTGAAATCCACCATGAAGCACAGGTAAGCAAACCTGAGATCCTCAAGTCTCAGCCTCCTGGGGACTGAAATTACAGGTATGCCCCAAAGCTCTTAGCAAGTTATTGGTTTCTACGTTTGCTCAAAGATACTAGAAAATAATTTTATTTTTCTTCTGTGTTGATTTGGTCTTCCAAAACACCTGGTAGAATCTTCCTATGACCTCTCCACTGAACCTCCATGAACCCCAGCCTTACGTGGCAAACTAGGAAAGAGAAAAGTGGGAGAAGACAGGTGCCCACACTCATGGTGTGTTTTTCTTCCTGAGTGTGTCCTTCTCTTATCCCTACTGCTACATGGCCTGGAGAGATGATTCATTGGTTAAGAGCAAGTAAAATCCCCAGTACCCACAACCACCTGTGAGTGAGTGTTGGGAATCAATTCCTGGTCCTCTACAGGAAAAGCAAATGACCCACACGGACTCATGTCTGAACACTCAGCTCCCAGCCAGTGGTGCTGTTTTGGGAGACCATGGAACCTGTGGGCTTTGCTGATGGAAGTAGGCAGCTGAGGGCGGAGATGAGGCCTGGCTCAGACTTCATGTAACAAACAGCAGCCTCAAGTACTTGCTCCCCCTGCCCCTCCCATAATGATAGACTGTATCCTTGCAGTCATCAAACAACAAAAAGAAGTTCTTTCTCCTCTGTCATCAGGTGTTCTGCCAGCCTATAAGAAAAATAACTGATTACACAGATTTCTATATTCTTATTATATTTAACAGTAAAGTTTTAAAAAATAACCATAGCCAAATGGTCTCAAATGGCTGCCCATGCTTAAGGGTCTCATCTGGTGACTGGGAAGACAGTGTGACTTCTGTCCATGATGAGGATGAGAAACTGGAAGGAAAGGCATGTCACAGGGCTGAGGATATAGTGCTTGCCTTACACGCATATGACCTTGGGTTCGGTCCTAATTACTGCATAAAACCAGGTGTGGTGGCAGTGCATGGGAGAGGGTCAGAAATTCAACCATTGTTACATAGTGAATTTGAGGCCAATCTGGGATACAGGAGACCCTGTCTCAGAAACACAAAACAAAGGCCACAAATAACCCAAGACACACTCAGGAACACACTCAGGAAGCTACAAATAACATGTTTCTAGTCCATCTGTCCAGGAAAGAACTAGAACTAGAGACTATCCGTGGGCTTTCTAACAAAAGATGTGTTTAGTGCCTGACAGGTTTGGCTGGGTGCTCACAGCTTACATACGCCCAGCTGGCCCTGTAAATGCCAGTGAGTGAAGTTTGGGGGCAGGATAATTACTGGGTGCACCTCATTAAGCCCTGGTATTTCAGAATGCCCAACCACAATCGCTGTAGGTACTTGTAGGTGTGCCATCTTGTGGTTTGGTTTGAATCTCAGACAAAAGCTGAAACACTAGCAATGTCATGGATATAACAGGGTATGATTTTTGTGAGCAGCACAAAATGCTCTCAGGATGTGGCCAATTAGAGCTGACAGTATTCACTAGGGGGTTAGGCAGCATGTTCTCATCCCAGGAAAACTCCAAAGAGAATTTTATGTTCTGACTCACAGGGCCAAAGTAAAAGTTAACCATTTCTGACTCACTTTCTGAAGGGCAACCGTCATTCTGATGATGACAACCCCTGGTTAGTGAGAATGTTTCATTGACATATTTGTGTTCACTGCTGTGTGGTACATGAGATTCATGTTGTAAGCCTTTTCTTGCCTGTGCCCAGCTCCCTCTGTTTTGTTTTGACTTTTTTCCCCCCTCTCTGTTAGAATCTCTTCAAAAAGAATAAGATAAATTCAGCCAACTGGAATGCTAAAGACAGGGGAAGGCAGTATTTTATCTAATGCTCCCTAAAAATGCCCATGTCCTAATGCATAGCTGTGAATAAACTAGGTGAGATGGCAAGCTAGTTCAGACTGCAGCCAGGTATGGTGGCTCACATCTGTAATTCTCCTTGGGAGGCACAGATGAAAAGATCTTGAGTTTGAGGCTATTATAATAAGCCTGGGCTTCATAATAAGGCCTCTATGTAAAATAATTTTTTGTTTGTTTTTCGAGACAGGGTTTCTCTGTGTAGTCCTGGATATCCTGGTACTTGCTTTGTAGACCAGACTGGCCTTTGCCTCACGGGTACTGAGATTAAAGGTGTGCATCACCACACCACTGCCCTGCAGAAAGTAATTTTTTAAAGGTTGCGACCATTGACACAGTGAGTCATTTATATTTTTATTTTGTTTTGTTTTGAAACAGGGTCACTCTACATTGCTGGCTGGCCTAGAACTCAAATCTGCCTATTTCCTGGATGCTGAGATTAAACATGTAAACCACTACACCTGGATGTCTTAACATTTATTTACTTGTATATTTATATGTGTGAACATACATGTGCTAGCATGCACATGCAAATGTCAGAGGACAACTTGTGAGAGTAGGTTCTTTGCTTCCAGTGCATGGGTCCCAACTTTGGTTGTTGGGTTTGGGAGCAAGTGACTAAACCGGCTGAGCCAGCTTGCCACTGGCCCAGATTTACATTGCTTTAAACTACTAAATTTGTAGTCTGACTGTCTTAGTCAGTGTTCTATTGCTGTGAAGAGATGCCATGGCCATAACAACTCTTACAAAAGAAAGCATCAGAGGTTTAGTCCATTTCGTCATGGCAGGGAGCATGGCAGCACACAGGCAGACATGGTGCTGAAGATGTAGGTGAGAGTTCTACATCCAGATCCACAGGCAGAAGGAAGACAGAGACACTGGGCCTGGCATGGGCTTTTGAGACCTCCAAGCCCACCCCCACTGACAAAACAAGGCCATGCTTCCTAATAGTTCAAGTAGTGCCGCTCCCTGATGACCAAGCATTCAAATCTTATGAGCCTAAGGGAGCATTCTTACTCAAACCACCACACTGTTGTAGCATGAAAAACAATATTTTCTAAACAAAAGTCAGAGTCCCCCAATATGCCATTGAATTGCACATTCCTAATTGTGGGGGTGTTACGGGGTGAATTCAGAGCCTCACAAATAATAAGCAAGGACTCTGCCACTGAGCTACCCACAGCCAAACTTTTTGATATTATTCTGTGTGTAGTTTTTTTTTTGTTGTTGTTCTAAGAGATGGAATTCCAGCTCAAAGGCAAAAAAAAAAAAAAAAAAAAAAAAAACTAACACAGCCACACTGAAGAAGGTGGGGATAGATCTGCAAGAAAGTCTAGGATCTGAGACACTGCCATTTTCATTTCTAGTCACTATGGCATCTTCTATCAGCTCTTGTCAATCAAACCAGCAGAGAACTTGGCCAGCCCTGACTCCAGACTCATCACTGGCCAGGACTGGGATGCTATGTGTGTCACAGAGGAAGGGAGCTAGAGATCTGTAGGTCTGGTCTTTGGGAAAACTCCTCTGAGGCAGGAACTATGCTGTATTTCTGTGACTTAAGAAACAATGCTGAACTTTGAGTTTCAGACATTTTCTTTCTGACCTGGCTATGATCAAGAATACAACCTGTGAGAAATGGCAACTTTAAAAAATTGAATAAAGTCATTGTAGTTAAGTCATAGGTAAAATCATTTCTGTAAATGTAAATAGTGTGTGACTTCCCAAAGCAATGGCTTTTAAATTCAAACACACTGAGACAGAGTGAAGCCGAGCAAACTTTTAATCCCAACACTTCGGAGGCAGAGGAAGGTGGAGCTCTGTGAGTTTGAGGCCAGCCTGGTCTACATAGTGAGTTTCAGAGCAGCCAGGGCTACACAGTGAAACCCTGTCTCAAAAAAAATCAAACACATTAACTCTAAGTATTAAATATTAATTAACATCAAATACATCACTGCAGTGATTTCAAAGCTGGAGCAACTGACTTGTGCACTTTCTTAATGCTTCCTTCACATGCAAATCAGCAGCAAAAAGCAGAACTTTTAAAGAAGCTGTAAATTAAATGTCCCCATCACACAGCATTTTAAGATCTGTCAAGAGCCTGCAGAAAGCCTTGTCTGTAAAAAATGATGACAACAAATGATCTGACAGACGTTGAAGATGCTCCATGGAAGGCCTCACCCCTGGGGAGCAGAAAAGGGATGGGACAGGGGGTCGGTGGGGGGCAGGGGAGGAGGGAGGGAGAGGGAACTGGGATTGACATGTAAAACAAGCTTGTTTCTAATTTAAATAAAAAGGAAAACAAAACCAACAAACAAAAAAAACGATGACACTACTGTAAACTGTATACACATATTAAGTGACTGGTCTTGAGAGTACTGAAAACCAGACCTGGGCCGGACTCTCAGTCCCAGCAGGAGACTCGATGTGCATTCACAAATGACAACTTCTCTAGAGGGAAAGAATTCCCAGGGAAGGTGCAGCTAAGCATCCACAGGATCCAGATGGAGGGGAAAGTGACTGAATTGTCCCCAGTTGCTCCACAAAACAAACTGTAAAACTCTACAGGGCAGCCAGGTGGTGGTGGCAGCGCACGCCTTTAGTCCCAGCACTTGGGAGGCAGAGGCAGGCAGATCTCTGTGAGTTGGAGACCAGCCTGGTCTACAAGAGCTAGTTCTAGGACAGCCTCCAAAGCCACAGAGAAACCCTGTCTTGAAAAAACAAAAACAAAAACCCCAAAACTGTACAGGGCAATGTATTGTTTTTCCAGTGTTAACTGTTAAAATGTCCTTGAGAAAACAGTAAATAGCCTACAATTAAAATTTCAGATTTTAATGTGTTATAATTTATTTCACTGCTTCAGACTGCTTCAACCCAGTTGGCTCAAACTTAAGCAGTCTTCACCACACATACAGTGACTTATTTATTTTTATTGAAAATACAAAGAAAAGATTTCAATAAATTCAAAACCATTCCACATCTCCTTCCATTAACACCTAGGATTTATTTAGCACACAGCCTTCCACATGCATAAAGGCTTTGCTGTGGCAGTCTTAGTGTGAATACGCGTTTACATCGTGCTTATTTTACTTAGCACACACACATCATACTTCTACAGTCTCCCAAACAGTTATTCTCATGGCAGTATGTGACATTATTTCATTTAGCATACTTGCTTTAACATACAGATTTTCTCCATATTGTCCCTACTATTTATAATGCAGACATAAACATTCTCATGCATTTACATTTTCCTCATTCTTTAGTTTAAAAATAATGGGAGCTCATGGAGCAAAGGGTAAAGTCATTTAAAAAATTTTAAATTGACTTCGTGTGTGTGTGTGTGTGTGTGTGTGTGTGTGTGTGTGTGTGCATTCATATATGTGTGGCACATGGCATACATGTGAAAGGCAGAGAACAGCTTTCGGGAATCCATGCTCTCCTTTCACGGTGGGTTCTGGAAATCAGATGCAGGTTTCAGGCCTGAGAAGAAAGCACTCTGACCTACTGAGTCATCTCAATAGCCCAGTACAGTTAGTCACTTTTATGACTATTTATGAAAAAGTACCATATATCAACTCCAAAGGGTTGTATCTATTTAAAATGCTATCTGATGTATTAAATAGTCTCCTTAAAAGATTTTTTTAAAACTCAGAAGTAGTTTTATTTAAAGTAAAAAATAAGCATTAGCTCTTAAAAAACAAAACAATAAAATTAAACTAGCATGGAATAGATGGTCTCACAGCCCAGTCATGTTTGGATGAACTAACTTAAGCAGTGCATCCCTCCTTAATTACGGCACATTTGGGAAGTGCCTGCAGGCACACAGAGGAAGCTGGAAAAGGGGATATCTGGCCCAGAGGCCACTCAGGCCTCATCTAGCTTCAGAGGTTGGGGGGCTCTTGATCTAGACAGAGCTATGTCTCAAAGTGCACATGGGTCAGGAAACTCTAGTCACAGATGGGCTTAGGGAGTAAAGTCACCAAATCTGGTCAGTGTCAATGCTGGCAAATGAATGCCAATTCTTCTTTTTCAATGTATTTTCTACTGCATCACCACTGTTTTACATGCGTTCTGGCTGTGGAATTCAACTTTATATGCAGACATTTAACTATTAAGAGGATTTGCCAACATGCTTAAGCCAGACACTTAAACTAGCAATTTATACCCAAGCTAAAAATTAAACACAGTCCTTATCATAAGCAAATATTTGACTATTTTCTCTGTCATTTTTAGACTTGCAATTCTTTTAGAGTCGTAAACTCTTTGAACAATCATCTGTACAGTGTTTAGTATAGTTCTGATAGTAAATAAAGAATACCAGCAATAACTTATATACACCACAAAGAAAAATGCTGTAAGTAAATCCACATTCTGAGGAATTCTAAAGGGAAACATTTTAAAGTGTTGGTTTTGTAGAGGTAGAGAAGGTTCCCTCTTTACATTTCAAATTCCTGTCAGTTAGAGACCCATAACATATACAGGTACAACATAGGCTTTCAAAGACAGGTTCTCACTGTAGCCATGGCTGGCCTAGAACCTGCTATGTAGACCAGGTTGGCCTTGATGTCCTTGAACTCAGAGATCTGTCTGCCTCTGCCTCCCAAGTGCTGGGATTAAAGGTGTGTGCCACCACTGCCCAGCTATTTTATAGGCTCTTAACAGACATTTCATAACACAGTATGAATGATTTTGACTTATACCCAGTGTTGATGCTACCAGGAAGAAAAGACTCACTACAAAGGTATTTCACCTTTACCAAGTGTCAGATACCCCAGAGATCTTAGGAGGGGTTCACTCTCTTAATTGAACTGTATACATACATACATAACATTTTTCTTTTGCTATTCCCATTTAATCACTGGGTCTGGGAATCGTACAGGGTTAGAATTAAAAATTTCTAATGCCTGGTATGTGCCAAACCACAATAACAAGGCACCCCAAACTCTGCATTCTTTTTACTATGCTCCAAGTGATAACCTGGTTAGTCCTGTGGACTCAGTCAGACATTATACACACAAACACATCCATGAGACCGCATAGCACTTGGGAGATTGCCCACTATTTCCCACTTATTAAGATCTGGATCGTATCTCTCAATACTCTGGAGGTATGTCCCCTTTGAGTAGGAGTACCCCCCGGTGACATAGATGCATCCATTCATGATGACAGCCCCGCACTCCATCCTCCTTTCCATCGTGGGCGCCGTCTCTCTCCACTCGTTTTGTTCTGGGTCATAGCACTCTGTAATTGTAGTCTGTCCACCAACTAAGTAGAGCTTGTTTTCAAACGGAACTGAGCACAATCCATATTCTTTTTAGGAGGAAAAAAGAAAAGAGCAAAGTCTTAATTCTGATAACAAAAAGGCTATCATACTTTGGGTACAGTGGCTCTGCAATTTAGAACACAAAAACAGAGACATGGTGACACATGGTGACATTTTGATTCTGTGATCCTCTGTTGCACACTGAGGCTTAAAATCCAATCCCTGCCATCTGACTCAGATGGCCTGTTTCTGCTGCTCAGCCATTAGCCACCAGGGGGACAATCACCATTAATGGAGATTCCTAAGCTGGCTCTATAAGATGATAAGAAGAAACCACCCTGCACACCACCATCTGTCTGGGAATTGTCCAACATATGGAGCTCTTCATTGACATCATCTTCAACTCTTAATACCTATCAACTTTCTAGGTGACAGAAGAGCAGTACAGTCCTCCTGACAGGACATTATACTGTGTAACTGGTGTAGTTTCCCCAAGGTCCAGCAACTTTGTGACCAAGGACAGACCGCTGATGTGTCAGCTACTACATTGGTTTCGGAGGATGGCCTGGGTAGCTTCTCTCACACTGCCAGTCTAGTCAGGGACACAAGTGAGAAAAGCATACATCCAAGCTGCTGAGGCCTATGGCTATCATACTCAGCCATCATGAAAGGTGTCCCCGGCAGAAGGTTGCTGTGGGCAGCAGGGCCCTGCGGTTGGGAGTCTCCTCTAAGAAGGCCTGCCTCTCACACTTTGTTTCTCTCCTGCTGCTGCCTCTTCTCAATACCACAGTACGAAGCAAGCCAGAGCAAGAAAAACAACACACCAAGTCCTTTGGTCCGGAATGTGACCAGAATTGGAAGCATCATGGTGAGATGGAAAGCATAAGCCTCATCTAACCAGGACAGCTACTCCCTGGCTTTCATCCCTGCTGCCAGGAGGGAGTACTGTCATGTTGCCAGACCTTACCACTTTTTTTTTTTTTAAAGGTCCCCAAACCATGATTTTGGTTTGAAGTCTTCTGAATTTTAAATTTAGGTAACAAGCCAATTCAAAAATAGTTTAACCACTGTGGCAGCCAAATAGGATGTACTAATTAGAATCTTTAAAAAATATTTCATCAGGAAAAGTTTAATATAAATTAAAACTTCACAACTACAATTGCATGATTCTATTGATTTACACTGTACTTCTTGGGGGCTGATGTGTCCTTCCTAACACTAGGCTTAGGCAACATTGCCTTTTAGACTCTTTGTTGTTGTTGTTGTTGTTGTTGTTGTTGTTGTTTTAGCTTCTCAAGACAGGGTTTCTCGGGTGTAGCTTTGGAGCCTGTCCCGGATCTAGATCAGGCTGGTCTCGAACTCACAAAGATCCGCCTGCCTCTGCCTCCCGAGTGGTGGGACTAAAGGCATGCGCCACCACTGCCTGGCATTTTTTTTTACAGCACCCGGTATTCCCAGGCAGTCTCCCATCCATAAAGTTAGTAATTTAACCAGGCCCAAGCCTGCTTAGCTTCCAAGATCAGACAAGATTGGGCGCATTCAGGGTGGTATGGCCGTAGACTAGACTTTTTAAAATAGCCAGCAAACCATAAGCAACTCACTGACTTTGTGGGACACTTACTTATTTTTTAGAATTAATTTTTACTTTGTGTATATGTGTAAGTGCTTGCATGTGTATATATATGTGGACCTTGTGCATGGCTGGTGGCCACAGGGGTCAGAACTGGACTACTGAGCCACCATGTGAGTAATGGGTACTAAACCTAGGTCTTCTGCAAGGGCAGCAAGCACTCTTAAACCTCTGAGCCATCTCTCTAGCCTAGGACACCTATTTTTAAAGTGATCCCCCTATATAATGCATATTAAATATATTAATGTAAATAACTGCTTTCTAATTGTTTTTGTTGTTGTTTATTCTATTTGGGTTTTCCCCCAAATTTTGGAGGGGGGGAGAGCTTGTTTTTTTTTTCTTTTTTTCAAGACAGGGTTTCTTTTTGTAGCTCTGACTGTCCTGACACTCTCTCTGTAGACCAGGCTGGCCTTGAACTCAGAGATTCACCAGCTTCTACTTCCTGAGTGCTGGGATTAATGGCCTGTGCCACCACTACCCAGCTGTTTTTTTTGTAAATTATAAATCTGATTTTTCTTTCTTTTAAGATTTATTTATTTGATGTATATGAGTGTACATGGGAGCATATGAGTGTTCTATGTGCTTGTCAGAGGAGGGCATCTTATCTAACTATAAATGGTTGTGAGCCACCATGTGGTTGCTAGGAACAGAACATAGGACTGCTGGAAGAGTAGCCAGTGCTCTTAACCACTGAGCCAGCTCTGCAGACCCAGTAAATCTGATTTTTCATGCATTGGATTTTTGTTAGAAAGATAAGTCTGACTACAAAATAAGCAGATTAATTGGGACTCTGGTTTTAACATGGTGTTCAAAATGAGGTAACAGTGGAGCACATGGAGCCCAGGCCAGGCTACCTGGGTTAAACCTCAATTCTAACAAACATTAGATGGCTGACTTTGAGCAACATATTTAATGTCACCACTTCAGCCACCCGTTAAGCAATAGTACCTCCCTAGCTCACAGGAGTACCACAAGGTTTAAATATGGCAATGTGGCTGGGGAGATGGCTCAGTGGGTAAAATGCTTGCCATGAAAGAAAATGGCCCCCAAAGAGAGTGACACTTTTAGGAGGTGTGGCCTTGTTGGAGGAAGTGTGTCACTGTTTGGGGCAGGCTTTGAGCTCTCTTTTGCTCAAACTTCCCTCAGTGTGACAGTCAGTTGACTTCCTGTTCCCTGCAAATGTAGCAATCTCAGCTCCAGCACCACATCTACCTGCACTCTGCCCTGCTCCCTGTCATGATAATGGACTCAATCTCCAAAACTGTAAGTGAGCCACCTGAATTAAAGGTTTTCTTTATAAGAGTTGCCATGGTCACGTGTCTCTTCACAGCAGTAAAAACCTAAGACACCATGTATGGGGATCAGAGTTCAGAACTCTAGAACCTGAACCCCAACCCCTAACCCAAATCCTAACCCTGCAGGGGGGCAGAGAGGATCCTTAGGGTAAGCTAGACTAACCCAAATGTTGAGCTCTGGGTTCACTGGGAGACCCTACCTCAATATATAAGGTGGAGAGCAATCAAGGAGACAATATCCATCTCAAGCCTTCACAGGCATGTTCAGTGTGCTTGTGCACAGTGTGGACACGTGTACCCTCACAGATGAGCATGCACACCACAAACAAACACACCAAATCAATCAATAAATATATAGTGCTATGGTTTGAATATGGGTAGTATGGACTATATATAAATACGCAGTCCCCAGAGCATTGATAGTAGGAGGTGCTATGGATTATAAAAAGGTGGGGACATTATGGGAGGTTCCTGAAGCACAGTTTGACTCTGGCCAGTCCTCTCGGTGAGGTAACTACACGCTTTAACACATGCTTCTGATATCATCATTACCTACTCTCATCAGAGACCACACCAAAGTGGCACCCAGTCTTGGAAAAGAACCTCACATTGTGAGCTAAATAAACCTTTCTTAACTAAGTTAGTTGCCTCAGGTATTTAATGGCAGTATTATAAAGTTGACAAATATAAACAGATTAATACATGCAAAATTATTGGAATAGCGTGCCTAGCCAATACCAAGTAAATATTAGCTATTACTCAGAATGACCTACTACTATTACTTTCCATTATAACATTGTCGACCACAACAGAAAGTGATGTATTATCTAAACTAGACAATATGACTGGATTACTAAGACCAATGTCTACACAATCTGTTTTCAGAGCCAGTGCAGCCTGCTGATGAAGTTTCCTCTCATGTGAAGATGTCAGCATATAGAGAAGCAAGTACATGGATTGACAGCAAGAAAGGTGCTTCATTAAGCTGAAGCTGGTCACTTCCTGGTCACATCACAGGTGATGGAATCAAGACTGGCAGAATGTGCATCCTGGGCAAAGTTGCTTATCTTTTCTAAGTTACAGACCCTCCATTACCAAGTGGTAAACAATATCTACGGACAGAATTTCAGTGAGAATTATAAGATAATGTTGCACATGAAGTGCTTAGCCATTCCCTAACCTATGTAGTGTGCACTCAACAGTGTTAGATATTGCTGTTAGTCATAAATATCTCAAGCTTACAGATTTAATTTCTTGCTCCAGTGACCCATTGAAAGCCTGATGCTCTGCAAAAAAAATGGTTCAAAATAGTAAGGTGACATCATATGAATTCATTCAAATGCAAACTCTTAAACATATGACATAACTGCAACAATCTAAAATATTCCCTCTTTCACAGTAGAGCTGAATCCAGGGCCTAACCCATGCTAACTGTATGCTCTTATCACTGAACTGTAATCCCAACCCCCTGTAATAGGTCAAAAATAAAAGACAGCAAAAAGGGGTAAAGGAGCTAGCTCAGTGAAAAAAGTGCTTGACATACAAGCATGAGAACCTGAATTCCGACCTCCAGTGCTCATCTAACCCAGAGATAGATATTGGGGTTCAAGCTTAAGATCAGAGAAGCAAAGCAGCCAAGCCACTAGCTCTTACCTCTACCTCAGACTGAAACGGCAATTCTGTCGCCAGGAATCCTCAGAGACAATGCTCTCCACCAAACCTCAGATTGCAATCCTGTCTCCACCATGCCTCAGACTACAATCTCAGGATGCTGCCTGTGAACGTGGCTGGAGACAAATCCCCCCACCCCCAAGACAGGGTTTCTCTGTGGCTTTGGAGGCTGTCCTGGAACTAGCTCTTGTAGACCAGGCTGGTCTCGAACTCACAGAGATCTGCCTGCCTCTGCCTCCCGAGTGCTGGGATTAAAGGTGTGTGCCACCACTGCCGGGCTGGAGGCAAATTCTTGAACGTGTCTGGAGACCAAAATGCGCCAGATTGAATATCTGCCCATATTTTATATACCTTAAGTACTGGGATTAAAGGCGTGTGATCCCAAGTGCTGAGTTCACCTTTGTGTGATCTGTTTCTCTTTTAAACTAGATCAATTTTGTGTAGCTCAGTGTGGCCTTGTACTAACAGAGATCCATCTGCCTGTCTCTTGAGTCCTTAGGTTAAAGGTGTTTGCCACCACTGCCTGGTTATATGGCTAACTAGCTAGTATGGCTGCTGGGATTAAAGGTGAGTATCACCACTGCCTGGCTCTATGGCTTGTGGCTAGCTTTGCATTCTGAACCCTCAGGCAAGCTTTACTA
The DNA here is from genome assembly GCF_003668045.3 of Cricetulus griseus. NCBI lineage: Eukaryota > Metazoa > Chordata > Mammalia > Rodentia > Cricetidae > Cricetulus > Cricetulus griseus. Next base: position 105,391,086 of record NC_048599.1, read on the forward strand.
AATCATAAATAATATATCACCACACATGTATGCCTAATGCATGCCTAAAATCCCAGCAATGGAACTGTGGAGACAGGATAACTTTAGGGGCATGCCAGACAGCCAGTCCAGCCAAACAGGTGAGGTCCTGGTTCAGGAGGAGACCCTGTCTCAAAAAATAAGGTGATGAGGCAACTGACAAATACACCTGATGCCATCTTCTAGCCTACACACACACACACACACACACACACACACACACACACACACACACACACACACACACACCACAGAAGCAAGGCACTTCTTTGATAGACAACCCTTTCCTTTATGACTGTTAAGGTGGCACACAGACAGGGCTCTTTGTATCTAGGAACAGGTGTTTAATAAAGTCTTTGAAATGCAGAGTGAACGTGTCTCTAAAAGAGGAGAGACAGCTGCCCAACTTTAATCTCTGTGCACCATCCCAACTAGCCTAAAGACGATAGTTATATACTTGATACAGGATTCTTATTACCTGGGTGTGGGCTAGCAGTGATAAGGCTCCATTCGTTGATGTCTGAATTGTAACTCTGCACCTTGTCATAGGTGCAGCTTCCTCTGTAGCCACAGTGGCCGCCAATGACATAGATAACTTCATGCAGGACACAGGCAGTAGCATTTCCCACACCTGTATGTCAATTAAAATCACATCTTAGATTGTTCATGCTTTTCTGGAATGAACACCAATCTGTTTTTGTTATTATGGGTGGTAAATGCAAAACACTGTTAGGTGCTGAGGGGTAAAAGTGAAAAATGAAGGCTTCTTGTGCTCTTTTAGGAATATAAATAATTAGAGCATAGTTATAGGAAGGGGGACATACAGAGAGAGAGAGAGAGAGAGAGAGAGAGAGAGAGAGAGAGAGAGAGATATGCTAACATTATTGGTCAGATCAAAGAGAGATTGCTTTTGACTGGAGAAATCACAGCAGCCGGGACATGATTTGCCCTGGGCCTGGTGGTTAGGTCTCTGGCAAGCAGAGGAAGGTGAAGCTGCTCTATGCAGAGCAAAGCCCCACATTGGCTTATTAGGCAATGTCAAGTAGGCTAGCACAATGGGAGTCGTCACATGAGAATTAAGAACAGAATGTAAGTTAAAGCTAAATGTCTGGGCCTCATTCAACAGGACATTTCAGATTTATAAACAGAGGCAGGAAGGGACTAAAAAGGAAGGAGAGGACTCAGAATGATGTAGGTATCATGTAGGTACCGACTCACATAAGGGTTAGCAAGGGCCAGACTTAGAAGGTTCTTTGGGTGTGAAGGGAAGGGCAGAGGTGAGAGATGGGTCAAATAGACTTCAGTGATGAGACAAATCAGGCTGACTCTGCAGTCCTGAACTGGGAAAACTGTGACACTCTGATGCCACAGAGAAGCAAGGAGGCAAAAACAGGTCCAGCCAGGTAAGAAGGGAGGCTGGTTTGGTTGACAGCCTGCAGTTTTAAGTCTTTCAACCAACGTTGATTAGCACTGTTTGTTATGTGACTGGTGCAGGTGAATCTCCTTGATGATTTCTACTTCAAAGTAAAAGAGGGTTTACAAGCATGGTGGTTATGATGAAAAAGAAAGACCCGGGGGGCTCTCAAGGAAGCCAAGGGCTTATTTCTCCTCTGTACATTGTATCCCTAAGTGCCCTCCCCCATAGGAAATGAAACTGAAATCTGACTCTACGCAAATGAAATTTACCTTATCAAAAAGTGTTAGTTCACTTCTGAATGCAAGGAAAACTGGCTGAGAAAACATGACATTCTTCTTTCTATTGGAAAATGGGAAACTAAAATTTTGGTATAACCCCACCCATCAGAATAGTACAAATCAAAGCTGCACCTAGTGGAGCTGAGCCCTCCCTTCCCCTAGGTTAGCTAGAGAGAAACAATATTTTCAAATGAAAGTACTACACCTGTACCCTTTCTGCGGCTCACACTGGGGAATCCCAGCATCTGGGAGGCTGAGGCCAGAAGATTGTGGGTTTGGGGACAGCCTGGGCTACATAGCAAGACACTGTCTCAAAAAATAAACAAAAGAATGAATTTATGTGATTTCAAAAGCCAGCTGGCCTTTGGGGAAGGATGGCAGAGTATGGAAACCTTCCTTACTACCAAGGCTAGGTAAAAGCATAGGGTTTTCTTTTCCAGTAGCTATACAGGGTGAGTACTCCACCTGCACGCCCAGCAAGCACTGTTTCAAATATAACTCTTCAAATTTTCAACAGAGCAGCAAATATCCATCCTCAAGGATGTATTGTCTCTAAAATCTTTGAAGTTGTTATCACTGAGAAATGAAAACAGTCATGCCTGAAGGTTTACAACTGCTGCTAAGTACTTGAACCTGGCTCGTTTCTTCTGCGGGAGAGGAGTCAGAACATTCAGGATCAGGCTCTCAATCAGTAAGCCCTAGGTACACTCAGGCAAAGCCCAGAAAGCAAGAGGCTCGATGCTACCTTCTCCCACCCACCCATCCACCCACCCACATACTTGTGAAAAGTAGGTCCAATACCGGGGCTTTCTAGGTGCCACACTCTGCACATGCAGGGTCCTTTAGTTTTCTCAAGACCCCCAGCTGGCTAACGTCACCCTCCCTGTCAGACAGATGGTGACACTGGGCAGAGGGGTTGAATCACTGGCCGGAGTTGAGCAGAGAAAGTCTGAGCTGGGACCCTGGCTTCTTGGCTGCAGAGGCAGTGTGGGTTCACAAGACCATCTGCCTCTAAGCTTCCGCTTGTCATCCAAGGATCACATCAGGTCAACTTCTAGTCCAGGTCACATTCCCACACCCTCACTAGTGTTAAAAAAGAAACAGAAAGGCCTGGGAAGAAACATTTGGGACAAAATGACACCAGTTTGTTAAGAATCTACCAGCTGGTTTTTTTTTTTTTTTTTTTTTTTTTTTTAGAAATTTCCCCCTCCCCAGCTGGAGGGAAGAAGCCAAGGCTAAATAGTCTCACCAGATACAGTGTTTATCAGGCAGATGACACTGGGATTCAGTGTGCTTGGCTCTCCTCTATTTGGAGAGAAGCCTGTATCACAAAAAGCACGGGCTGTGTGTTTCTAGTTCTCTGGACAGTGTTGCATTCCAAAGGGGCTTAGCTTCCAAAGTTTGAGTGAGAGCCCTCATAGAGATGATCAGTATATTCTAAGAGACAAAGGCTGGATATTAAAATGTAGATCGATGCCAGGTGTGGTGGTGCACACCTTTAATCCCAGCATTCGGGAGTCAGGTGCTGGTGGATCTCTGAATTTGAGGCCAGCTTAGTGTGTATAGCAAGTTCCAGACCAGCCATGGCTCCTAGAGAGACCCTGTCTCAAAAAATAAAATACAGCAAAAACAAAGCAGAATTGAAAAACATTTTAAGAGCAAATAAAAAAACAAAAACAAAAGCCATAGTCAGGATAAAGATTAAGACTTGAGTGAGATCTAGGATGATGTAAGGAGGGAGAGTGAATTATACGATTTCCTTATAGAAGCTACCTTTCTGTTCTAACCTGAACAGCATCATTTTTTGTTTTTTGTTTTTCGAGACAGGGTTTCTCTGTGTAGCTTTGGAGCCTATCCTGGCACTTGCTCTGGAGACCAGGCTGGCCTCAAACTCACAGAGATCCGCCTGCCTCTGCCTCTTGAGTGCTGGGATTAAAGGTGTGCACCACCAACGCCCAGCTGAACAGCATCATTTTTTAAAATATTAAAAAGCTTTACTCCATTTAATTAAAAAAATTAAAGATGGAGTCTTATGTAGCCCAGGCTGGCCTTGAGCTCCCTATGTAGCTGAGAATGAACCAGAACTGCTGATTGTCTTGTCTCTTCTACCTGAGTGCTGGTATCATAGTCATGAGCTACAGCCTGTTTTATATGGTAGGGGGAGTGTAAGGGGAAGTAGAGGGGTGCACACGAGCACAGTGTGTGTGTGTGTGTGTGTGTGTGTGTGTGTGTGTGTGTGTAACCCAGGCTTAGTATGTGGAAGGCATGCACTCTACTGAGTTTTAAGTCCAGACAAGCTGGGACTGTTTTTACTCAGACAGTGCTGAGCCAAATTACTTGTATAATCTACTGTAGTTCCTCAACAATATCTCAGTGTGATATGTTCTTCCTAAAATTACTTCTCAAAGAGAGAAGATTGCGACCAAACCTCAAGCATGTAAAAACACTGGACAAGTAAAAGCTGCACTTACCTTTAATCATGTTTGCAATAGGAAGCCACTTCTCTTTCAGTGGGTCATAGAACTCGGCCTCCTCTGCTGGAGCCCCTTTTCTGTAACCACCTAGAGCATAGACACAGCCCCCCAAGGTGACTGCACAGTGGTAATACCTGGCATTGAGCATTGGCAAGCCTTCTGACCACTCATCACCTTCACTGTTATAGATCCACACTGTGTCAAGAGCATCTATGTTGTCTGTCCTGTACCCTCCGGTTACATAAATGTTGGGTCCTAAGCATGTAACACCATAACTCTCTCTGGTATAATCTGGTATTTCTGCTCCCTGAATCCAAACATTTGTCAAAGGATCCCATATGTGAACCTCTGATAAAGGATGCCAATAATAGCCTCCAATGATATACATGGTGGCTGTGGACCTCTGGGAAATCTCTTTATGCATGGGATTCAAGGCATTGTATATTAGAGAACGTATCTTATTTTCAGTCAGTAGACAGCTTCTTTGAAGGCCTAAGGCTGTCTTTAAGTACACTGGGTCTATGTCTATGTTGATATAGCTTAGTAGATTGCACAGGCATTCAATTCGATTCTCTACATCATGAGCAGTCCACTTAATGACCGGCTCTATAACAGCATCTTCCTTCCAGACATTGAGATTCTTTCTGGACAAAATAAACAGAAACTTTTCAAGGCTGATTTCCAGAAATTCTTCCTGTTGCCATACTTCCTTAAACCTTGAGCACAGAATTCTTCGTGATTCCTTCTCTAGTTCTGAACACACATGAAATTCTGCAAAGGAGTGCATCCCAATACAGTTATCAATGTCCAGGTGCCTGACCAGAAACTGCTCACAAGCCTTCTTTACGGAAAGAAACTGCAGCAGATCGGCTGCTTCAAGAAGGCTCTGTACATTTCTTTTAGTTATTTCAATTTGGGAAGTATATGCATAATTTACAAGGCCTTCCAAGATATCATGGTGGATGCCAAACAGTTTTATTTTACTTTTAAATTTTTCTTTCATGTCAGCTGTGAACATTGCCTTAAAATAATTGCTGCAGGCAGCTAAAACGACTCGGTGACAGTGGAAGATTATGCCTGAAGGACACTGAAGGGTAATATCTGTAAATAATCCATCCAAATAAAACGTTCTGAATGCATCCAGAAAATCCACTGGATGCGATGAATCCTTGAAAAGATAAATGTAATCTTCTTGTCCTTTTAGAGCCATGGCTGCAATAGATATAAACAAAAACGTTTTCAGTTTTGTGTAGTACCTCTAATAATTAATGTTAAATATTCCAATAATCCGACATTGATGACATCAGGCATATTCCAGCACTAGACTGAATTCAGCCTCCTAAACACCATTTGCAAAATGTGCTGAACTATTTATACGATGGTTTATTTAAATTCAGGATAGCTTGGAGCCCTAAATGAGGCCCCTGGATTTTTTTTGGTTGTCCATTTGTTAACGGATCCTGGCTTACTACCTCCAGCCACCCAATATCTGTCCCACTCTGGCAGTTCCTGAGAGTTCACACTCCGCAGGCAGGCCAAGTGTCCGAGGGGGTCACCCCGCCGCAGGTCGGCCCCAATTCAGCATTTGTCTCTCTGTTTCAAATCAAACCGAGATGCCACCAAGATGGAGAGAATCTCAGAAAAGGGACCCCTGCGCCCTGCCGCTTGCTGACAGCAGAAGAGCGGCCCGGCCCGAGGCAGGCTGTCCAGCCCGCGCTAGCGCCTGGGCCCGGCCCGCGTTCCCGCCGGGAGAGCGCCCCGCCCCGGGGCCCCGCGCGAAGGTTCTACTCTGGGGCGTCGCGCGCCACCGTTGGCCGGTGCCCGCGGCCTCTGCCAGGCCGGGAGCGCAGGTGTGGACGTCTCCCCGGTGCCCACGCGCCCGCCCTCCCACCCGACTCGCACTGCACGGCCATTGTCTGCGCTCCGGTGCGCGCGGGCAGGGGGCGGCCTGGCGGCCTCGTCTCTCGAGAGGCCCCGCTCGCCCTCTGGCCGGCCTCGGGTTGCTCGGCTCTGACCTACCTCGCTGGCGGCGCGGGACGCGGACCTGGGCTAGTGGCCGGCGCGGGTGGGGGCGCCTCCCGACCCTCTGACCATCTTTGGAAACGCGCGGTGGGGCGCGGCGGAGGCCGCCTGCTAGTGCAGCTCCAGCCCACAAGCCGCTCCCGCTTCGGTGACCCGCGGTTCCCCGCCTCCGCCCGCAGCCCCCCGCGCTACAGCGCGGGCCCCCGCAGCAGGTGGGCCGCGTCCACGGGTCAGCCCCGCTCTGCTCGCGCGCTCACGCCCATCCCACCGCCTGCTCCTGGATAAACTCCGAGTCCCTAGTTAACGCCAGAGAGGAGCGTGCACCGGTACCTTCTCTCTCCCTGGAGACCTCCTGCCAGTCCAGGACCGAGGGGTGTGGGGAGAGACAGAGTGCCCAGAAAAGGCAGCGAAACTAAGGTCTGGGATTAGGGCTGCCTTCAAATGCCACAAGTAGCCGCTTTCCCACAAACTCCATGCTGCCTCCAGCAGAGCGCGCTGAAAGGAGCCTTGGGGCTGCTTAGCACAGCAGGAGTTAACCTGGAAGCTTCCAGGAAAAGTGGGGGTAGCCTGGGGTCAAGGCTGAGTACAGGCACTAAGATTCAAATTACTGTGTTAGATTCAAACCCTGGCAGCTGCAAGGGGCAACCTCCAGCCTTCTGGTGATGTCCATTGTTCTACACAAGAAAGTCCACTTATTGAAATAAAACGGTGCTTTTATCATGAAAGATTTTGAATAACTTAGGAGCACCTCATAAGGCTGGGAACTGGTAATCAGGTTTGAAAACTGGTTCACGGCTGTCACAGAGCTTTCTGGAAGGTCAAGGTGAACTAAAAGAACTGAGAGAATAAGAGAACTGAGGTGGTTCTTAGAGTATTGTCAGAATAAAAGAGTATACAGACACATAATGGCCCTACCTTACATGATGGGAGAACTCTGAAACACGTAAGAAGTGCAGAAAACCGAATCACAGCCTCTGCTGAAACTGCACCAGAACAGTCAGGAAGCCAACTTCTGTTTCTACCCCCACTTCCACAGCTACACCAACCCGGGAAATATAAATATGTCAAAAGGGATCATGTGCATTTGTAGCCCACCCCCGGCTTTCCCAGCCATCACCCTCCAATCAGATTTCTAGTGTGGCAGCGGTGGAGGCTGCTACCGCCCCGCCTCCTTGCTTCTTCCTCTTCTTTTTCTTCTATTTTTATACACCCTTCTCATGTCCCTGCCTGCTTTGAGCCTCTGGGAAGGACAAGTGATGATGATTGGCCCTCTTGCCAAGCAAGCTCTGAACAAACACATGCTTGTTCTCCTTTGAGTAGTTTTAGTTTAATTCCACATCCTAGTGTTGATGCCCGGTGCTGGTTGCGTAGAACCTCACAATCTCCACCCCAGATTTCGGAAATCTTCATTTAGTTCAAGAGCACCACGTGATTTTTAGAAAAAAAAAAAAAAGGAAAGGTTTAACACCCCAGAATCTGGCCAATGATTTAATACTACAGCAAAAAAGCAAAGACAACTTTGATTGGGGGGCCTAAAATTCACTCTGTTACTTACCTAACATAGTAACATACGGCCTCAAGCAAGCTACTAAACCACAAACACACAGGAGCACGCATCCACATACACACACACACACACAATCACACACACACAATCACACACACACACACACACACGCACCCTCGCGCGCGCAGAAGGGTGGGGGTGGGTTACAGAGAAATACTTTTTGTTTGTTTTAACAGGGTCTCTGTGTGTAACAGTCATGGCTGTCCTGGAACTTGCTCTGTAGACCAGGCTAGCTTCGAATTTACAGAGATCCACTTGCCTCTGCCTCCTGAGTGCTGGGACTAAAGGCACCACTGCTTGGCTGAGAAATAATTTTTAAAATTTTTCGTGTGTGTGTGTGTGTGTGTGTGTGTGTGTGTGTGTGTGTGTGTGTGTGCGCGCGCGCGCGCGCGCGCGCGCCTGTATGTATATCACATGTGTGCAGAACCTACAGAGACTAGGAGAGAAAACACTGGATTCCCCTAGAACCAGAGTTACAGTGACTGTGAGCTGCCATGAGAATACTGGGACCCAAACCCTGACCCTCTGCAATTGCAACAAGTGCTCTAAACCCACAAACCATCACTTCAACATTGCACAGAAATAAATCATAAGGAAATATATATTATAGGTTCTACACCCAACTTGTAGAATCATAACAGTATATGACTATACTGTTACATAGAGATGTTCACTATACTGTTATTTGTGCAAAATTTTTGCAGATTGGTATAGGAACCAATTAAAACTTTTGCTTCCAACCTATCAGTGATGCCACATTCCTCTAATGCCAGCAGAGTAGAATAAGGCAAGAAGATCTTGAGTTTGAGGCCACCCTACAGAAAATAATGAGACCCTGTCTCAAAATAAAACAAAACTTTTGCTTACGTGTCTAATGTTCCCTAGCTCTGAATTATTGCTTAAAAATATGTTGCCTGAGGCTAGCAATAAAGCCCAATGGCTAAGGTGCTTGCTGCACAAACATGATCATTTGAGTTCAACAGCCGCAACCCACATAAAAATCTAGGCACAGAGGCATGTGCTTGTTGTAATACTAGCACTGAGAATGCAGAGACAAATGGACTCTTATGGCTCACGGACAAGCCTTTGTAACTGAATCCATGAGCTGCAGGCCCCGGTGAGAGACACAGTCTCACAAAACAAGGTAGATAGTTCCTAACTAACAACTCCAGAGGTTGACCTCTGGCATCTATGCACAAGCCTGTCATATGTTTGTTAATCAGCCCTAGCTTGCCAAAAGAAGCACAGACCCTGGGGCATATTGCAAGAGTAGTTACTCTTCACGGGGTGCTTTATCAAAGAGATCACAGGTTCGTTTTCCAACAGGAAAAACCACACCAAACAAAAACCAAAGAGAAGCTGCAAAGGTGAATAGATCTGATACATTCCAGACATATGAGTAGCATTGCTCATAAAGTGAGCAATGACAGAAAACAGGCCATCCAGGATTCTAGGCCTTAATGAAATATAGGCCCAACCAGAGATGAGACTAAATGATTCTTAGCAGATACAGAGCTTGGCATAGGGTTGACAATGAGTCCATATCATATTTCACCTTTACCAGATCTCCTGGCTTCTAAACATAATTATTTTTACCTCGTTAATACATTATTAAGTATAACCCTCCATTAAATGCTAGATATACTAATGTGGTAACCTTATCAGTGTGAGTAGGTGTTTTTTTATATACTTGATTTACATACTGGACTGAACAGGTCGTTACCGATAAAAATAGGTACAATTTTAAGGCCGACGCATGTAGATATGTAAATTGTACACTAATTCCAGCTCAAGTTCAAGTTACTCGAGGAAAGTTCAAAGTGCACACTGTAAACAGAAGTTGTAGAGTCCACAGAGGAGTATTTGGCTGCCCCCTGGAGCTGATATGTCTTGGCAAGTTTTCTGGAATCCTTCCTATAAAATAAGAAAGTAAACCAGGTGGTGGTGGTGGCACACACCTTTAATCCCAGCACTCCGGAGGCAGAAGCAGGAGGATCTCTGGGTTGGAGGCCAGCCTGATCTGTAGAGTGAGTTCTAAGACAGCCAGGACTACACAGAGAAACCCTGGCTTGAAAAACCCAAATAAAATAAAATAAAATAAAATAAAATGTGAACATTATGGGGTTGAAAGGATGGCTGAGTAAGTGCTTGTGGCATAAGCATCATGACCTGAGTTCAGATTCTCAGCATAAAGAACCAAGCACAGCCGAGCATGGTGGCACACATCTTTAATACCAGCGGGGACGAGGGGGTGGCAGGGGCTATATAGAGAGACCCTGTCTCAAAACATAACATAACAAACAAACAAACAAACAAAACAAAACAAACAAACAAATACAAAATAATGGGCACAAAGGCTAGCACTGGAGAGGCTATAAAGATAACCTAGACAAATTGGGGAGCTCTAGGTCTACTGAGACCTGGTCTCAAAAATAGGGTGGAGAGCAATTACGGTAAAAACCTGACTTCAACCTTCAGCCTCTACACATGGGGTAGCCAGGTGCACACATTCCTACACATATGCAACCACCCCCACAGACAAAGACATTCTAATGACAAATATTTTTTCAAGTCAGAAGGTGTGGTGTTTAGTCTTTAGTTGTCAATTCTCCAAAGCCTAGAATCAATTGTGAAGAGAGTTTTTTTGTTTTGTTTTGTTTTGTTTGCTTTTTTGAATGTTTGAGATAGGGTCTCACCAGACCAGGCTGGCCTTGTACTCAGAGATATGACTGCCTCTCCCTCCTGAGTGCTGGGATTAAAGGCATGTGCCACTGGATCCATGTAAGTATTTTTGTTTTGACTAATATCATGATGAGGCACTACTCGGTATTATATAATACATACATGTACACCAGTCCTCTTCAGTCAAATTTACAATTCTCTGAAGCGGGCCGGAAAGATGACTCAGCAGTTAAGAGCAATGGCTGCTCTTTCAGAGGACTTCAGTTCCCAGCACCTACATGGTGGTTCAAAATCATCCATAACGCCATTTCCATGGAAAATGATGCCCATTTCGGAACTATCTGGGTACCAGGGTATACATGGTACACTTACATACATGCAGGCAAAAACATTCATACACAAAAGAACTAAAATAAGTAAATCTTTAAAAAAAAACCTCCTCTGGAGGGCATTTATCTTCATAAGACATCTTGAAGGGATCAGCTTCCCATTTCAGCAGCCATAACAGCTTGTCTAACCTTGTCTTAGTCACTAAGGTCAGATGCCTGCCACTGTCAGCAGCCATAACAGCTGAACACGTGCTTGTCTGACCTTGTCCTAGTCACTAGAAAGTCAGATCCCTGCCTCGTGGCAAGGAACCAATCAGAAGTTAGCTGGTGGCGCTATGCTTTACGGCTCTGGGTGTGCTTTACGGACAAGTGCACAACAATGATGCGCAGAGCATAGCAATCACCCTGGGAGGGCCTATGGGGCATAACAACCAGTTGGCCAATCAACACAGGGCAAGCCCTCCAAGCCTGGAGGCACACCAATCCCGAGCCTATGCATACCCCTAGACACTCCCCTTACACTGCCCTACAAGATTGATCAGCAGCCGGTTCCAACTGTCTTTGCTAGCCATCCACCATGGCAGGTGGGTGAAAGTCCCGAGCTAACATGGGGTTAGCTCGTTAAACAACAATAAAGCCTCATGCAGTTTGCAGCAAGCTTTCGAATCCACCTGGTGATTGGGGTGACCGAGAACGTGGGCTGAGACCCCGGAGGCCTGAGTTTTCCGGGGGTCTAACAATCTGACACACAGACTCACATATTGTTTGGTAAGTCCCCTGGAAGTATTTGGTAAATGACACCCAAAACTGTGCAATAGGGTATTATCTGGATTTAAAAAATGCAAGGAATGGTCAATAGTTTTCTCTGTGAATATAGTTTTCCTGTATTGAATTTGCTTGTAATCCCAACACTGAAGCAGGAGAATCTTGAGTTCCAGGTCAGCCTGGACAACAAAATAAGATCCTGTTTCAAATTTTTAAAAAATGTGCAGGGTTGATGAGTCAGCTCAGTAGATAAGAGTGCTTACTCCACAAGCATGAGTGCCTGAGTTCAAATCCCCAGCACTCAAGTAAAAGCCAGGCAAGGTTGCAGACTCCTATATGCCAACACTGGGTTCGGAAGGCAGGCAGATCCAAATAGCTTATTGGCCAGACAGACTAGCTCAAGTGGCAAGCTTCCAATTGGTTGAAAGACTGTCTCAAGGCAACAAGGCAGACCGTGGTGGTGAAGCAGAGCACTGATACCCTGTTCTGACTTCTGCCCCTTACACACACAAACCCCCCAGACATTGTATGTTCATATTGAATTGAGGATAAAAAATGTTGTTTGAAACTGGTTGAAAAGGATGTTGTGACTTTAGTAAGGTAACAAAACCCAGAATATATGCCACGAAGATGCCTCATCCATCAGAGGTACTTGCCACCAAGCCTGATGAACTGTGAAAGCCCCAGGACCCACAGTGTAGAGGGAGACAACAAACTCCTGAGAGCCTTTCTATTACCCCACACGAACACTGTGACATGAACACACGCGAATATATTAACAACTATAAACTTAAAGGGTGCCAGACTATGAATGTAGAGTATTAGAAAAAGGTGAACAAAAGCCAGGTGGTGGTGGCACACACCTTTGATCCCAGCAGAAGCAGGGAGATCTCTGCATTCAAGGCCAGCCTGGTCTACAGAGCAAGCTCCAGGACTACACAGAGAAACTCTATCTGAAAAGAAAAGAAAAAGTTGAACAAACAAGGTTTTCTTTTTGCATTGATTATAAAACCCTATGTAGCAACCAGTATTCAGTTTTACAAATATTTTTCTGTAGTTGTCTACATAAACAATTAAAAATCTACCACTTAAATGTAAAAGAGAAACTGACATTTTTTTCTCTAAGTAACATTTTCCATAAACAACGAGAGTCTCCAAGAATTTTTGTTAGGAAACACCCATGACATTTTGTTTCCATATGAACCATCATCACACAGACATCACTGTGCATAACATAAACAAGAATAGATTTAGCTCTTGGCTTGGGATAAATTATCCCATGAACCCTCACAGAACACATCTAAAAATGCCTACAGTGGAGCTAGCTTGGCGAGAGGGTAAGCAGAATGAGTATGGGTAGGAGAGTTGGCTCAGTTCATTACTGTGCAGCTATATGCCATCTCATCTCATTAGCTACATGAAGGACTCATTCTCCCATGTTCTGAAAGACAGTCTGACTATCTCATGCTGAGTAGCAAAGTTGCTCTCGACTCTGGACCTACTTACACACTATTAACAGAATGCTATCCCCATCCGGTGGCTCCCTCAGGTGGCTTACCTTTCTTATCAGGTGTCCCTTGAAACAGTATGAGATGTTAAAAGGAATTCTCTAACCATCCCCTAAAGCTAGTTTCAACGAGGAGATAAAAATTTACATACATAAAAATAATGAATATGTGGGTGGGACAGAAATAGTATTGGGAAAAGTACACTAGAGGTGTAATTATAGCTTGCAATAAAATGGCCTTAAAAGGCATATTTAAAAAAAAAATTGAGTGAAGGGCCTGGAAGGCTCAGCAGTTAGGGACAAACTAACTGCACAAAGAGAAATCATACATATGCATTAAGAAATTAAACTAAGCCAGGCAGTGGTGGCACACACCTTTGGTCCCAGCACTTGGGAGGCAGAGGCAGAGGTAGAGGCAGAGGCAGAGGCAGGCGGATCTCTGTGAGTTTGAGGTCAGCCTGGTCTACAAGAGCTAGTTCTAGGACCTCTAGGGCTACACAGAGAAACCATGTCTCAAAAATAAAAACAAACAAACAAAAAACTAAACTAAATTAAAAGAAAAAAACTTGGGTATACAGATGCATGCCTGTAATGATGGCACTCAGGAGGTACAGACAGGTGAATCAGAAGTTCAAGATCATTTTCAGCTACATGGTGAGTTAGAGGCCAACCTGGGCTACATGAAACCCTGACTTTAAAAAAAAGCATATGTGAGATACTAGATAGGTGGCACAATACATATATAATATTTGGAAGAAAAATAAATTAACACCTACCTGTCATGGCCAGGTGGTGGCAGCACACACCTTTGGTTCCAGCCGTTGGGAAGCAGAAGCAGGCCTATTTTTGTGAAGCCAGCCTGGTCTATAGCTTGAGTACCAAGACAGCCAGGGCTACATAGAGAAACCCTGTCTCAAAAAACAAAACATAAAAATGCCTCCGTCATAAGAAGTAGGTGACTGAATTATGTCTCAATATATTTATTTTAAAATTTTGACTATGTAGGTTTGTCTGTGTGTGTTCAGCTTCTCTTGGAAACTGAAAGGACCTGAATCTCTTGAGAGCTGTGGCTATAGGCAGTTGAGATACCCAATGTGGGTACCAGGAACCAAACTCAGGTTATATTCAAGAGTATCAAGCCCCAAAATATTGAATACTCACAAGAAGACTGTCATATAATGACAAAGATATAGACACTGTGATAAGGTTTTTTTTGTTTTGTTTTGTTTTTTGTTTTTTCAAGACAGGGTTTCTCTGTGTAGCTTTGGAGCCTATCCTGGCACTCGATCTGGAGACCAGGTTGGCCTCGAACTCACAGAGATCCACCTGCCTCTGCCTCCCGAGTGCTGGGATTAAAGGCGTGCACCACCAACGCCTGGCTTTTGTTTTTTGTTTTTTGAGACAGGGTTTCTTTGTGTAGCCTTGGCTGTATGATATATTTATTGGAATGATTTATGGGCGGCAGTCCAACAATGGCTGCCTGTGAATGGAAAGTCCAAGAATCTAATAGCTTCTCAGTTCCACAAAGCTGGGTGTCTCAGCTGGTCTTCTGCATATGCTGGAATTGGTAGGCTCCAATACCAGTGAAGGAATAGATGTGCTGATAAGGCCAGGGCAAGCAGGCAAAGGATGAACATACCCCCTTCCTTCTTCCATTGTCCTTCCAGCAGAAACTGTGACCCAGATTAAAGGTGTGCCTTCCAGCTTCAAGGTCTGGATTCAAGGCATGAGTCATTACCAGCCTCAAGATCTGGATCATAAGTGTGCCCTCCATTTCTGGATTGTAGTTCTTTCCAGATATAGTCACAATGACAACCAAGAATAGCCATCATATAGATGCTTAAAAATGAGTCCAGTTGCCAGGAAGTGGTGTTGCACGCCTTAAATCCCAGCACTTTAGAGGCAGAGGCAGATGGATCTCTGTGAGTTTGAGGCCAGCCTGGTCTACGGAGCTAGTTCCAGGACAGCTAGGGCTGGTACAGAGAAACCCTGTCTCTAAAAATAACAACAACAAAAATGAGTCCAACCTGGCTGTAGTTGTAATTTTCATTTGGCCACCAAATAACTCCTAAATGAAGACATGTAGACTTATTATGAATTCTTGGCCTTAGTTTATGCTTGCTCCACTAGCTCTTTTAACTTAATTTAACCTGTTTCTATTCATCTACATTTTGCCTTGGGGCTTTTTACCTTTCTTTCATTCTGTATGTCCTACTTTTGTGCTTCCTCCGTGACTGTGTGGCTCCTAGCATCTCTGTGGTTTCTCATCTCTTTTTATTTCTTGCCTGATTCTAAATTCCTCCTCTTTACTCTCCCTGCCTGGAAATCGTGCTTATACCTCCTCCCTCACTATTGGCCATTCATCCTTTTATTAGACCAATCAGATGCCTTAGACAGACAAGGTAAAACAGCAACACATCTTTGTATAGTTAAACAAATATTCTGCAACACCTGACCCATCAAAATAACACATGAAGACCTCCAAGCTTATATGTGTGTTGGGGGCTGGAGAGACGGCTCAGTGATTAAGAGCAGTGACTGCTCTTCCAGAGGACCCGGATTCTATTCCCAGCACCCACATGGCAGCTCACACCTGTCTGTAACTCCAGTTCCAGAGGATCTAGTATCCTTACACCAATGCACATAAAATAAAGTTAAATAAAGTATTTTTAAAGCTTATATATGTGATAAGAGAAACATTTCAAAATGTCCTCCGCTTAATGAAAATTGCCAGGAATGGAAAGGAAGAGAGAGAGGTTAACTAGTAGCAGGATAGTGACTCAAAAGAACACAAGACCATTTAGGATTGATCCAGGGCCTTGAGTCTGCTAGATTCTTGTTCTACCACTGAACTACATCCCCAGACTCCCCTCAATGCAACAACGTTCACTCAAATCCTACAGCAGCTTCTATGATTTCATCACCCTGAATGCAGTGCCTAACAATCCAGAGTCAAAAGTGCTTCTCCTTATTGAGTGCCCTCATATCTCTAGTCTTTTCTACCTTGGTGTAGCCCTGCCTGTCTTCTTTATAACCAACATAGTTCAGTGTAAGTAACTTGTGGCTTCTATCCCCAGACTTGCATGATAAAGTCTTCTCCAAACTGCTACCTTGCTTCACTGTAGGGCAGTGTGAGAATTTATCTTATAGTTAGCTCTTCCTTTTTGTCTAACACAGCAGTTCTCAACCTTCAGATCATGACCCCTTTGAAGGATCAAACAACCCATTCACAGGGGTCACCTAAGACCATCAGAAAACAGAGATACTTACATTACAATTCATAGTAGTAATAAAATGACAGTAATGAGGTAGCAGCAAAAATAATTTCATGGTTAAGGGGGTCACCATAAGATAAGAAACTGTATTAAAGGGTTGCAGTGTTAGGAAGGTTGCGAAACACTGCGCTAACATCTTTAAAGACACAAAACTCTGTAGACATCACTCAATCTCATGAGGTTTGGTTTAAAAGCTGCTTCAGAACAAGCTATGCCACTTTTACTTATTTTTATTTAAAATTAAAATTTTTTATTTTATTTTTTGTGGGTGTTCTGTCTACATGTATGTAGTGTCCTGCAAGACCGGAAGAGGGCATCAGATCCCCGGGGAACTGGAGTTACAGACAGTTGTGATCTGCTATGTGGATGCTGGGATCAAACACATGTCCTCTGAAAGAGCAGCCAGCTAGCCAGCCAGTGCTCGTAACTGAGGAGCCATCACTCAGCTTCAGCTATGTTACTTTCTAAGCACTTGATCGCCAAAAAAGAATTACCAAACTGAATGCAGTTTTTGTTACTATGAACATTGTGAACCTGAACAATCCATTCAGATGATATAACAGTTTTTAAATACATATGTACTAAACATTCTTGCACTTGGTTTCAGAAAACATGTTGGATACAAGTCAGGTGGTGGTGGCACAGACCTTTAATCCCACACTTGGTAGGCAGAGGTAGGCAGATTTTTGTGAGTTTGAGGCCAGTTTGGTCTACAACAAGAGTTCCAGTACAGCCAGGTCTGTTATATACTGTTAAACCCTGTCACAAGAAATAAAAACAAAACAAAGCATATTGGTTATAAAGGAAGAAAAAAAATCTAGATAATACAGTAAAATCCCCTTCAATATAACTTTCACCAATAGATCCCATCTACACACATTTTTTTTTTGAGACAGGGTTTCTCTGTATTGTTTTGGAGGCTTCCAAACTCATTCTATAGACCAGGTTGCCTTGAACTCACAGAGATCCACCTGCCTCTGCTTCTCAACTGCAGGGATTAAAGGCATGTACCACCAAAGCCTGACTTCTACACACAAAATTAAAAAGGAACATTTAGAGTGAAGTGTAACCAAAGATCAAACAGACTTAGCAGACATCTGTAGGATTTTTCCTCCATGTTCTGCAAAGTAACATTCTTCTCAGCAGCCCTTGGGATTTCTCTAGAGCAGATCATATGCTTTCCCATAAAGTAAGTGTAGTGGTTTGATTTTGTCAGAGGAAGTGTGTTGTGAGATATTTTGATCTCACTCTGACACTCCTAAGACTGACAATGAAGTTTAATTAGAATCAGAGGGTAGAGCTTGCTACTAGCTGATGAAAATTAGCCAATAGAGGTTTTGGAGGACTAAGGACAAGTAGAGAGACACAGGAAGTAGTAGGGAGGGGTTTACAGAGATTCTCAGCCCTTTTGGATTGATGAAGGGGAGAGAGAGAGAGAGAGAGAGAGAGAGAGAGAGAGAGAGAGAGAGAGAGAGAGAGAGAGAGAGAGAGATTTTACTGGTCGCTGCTTCTCTGCCACTTCTTTGACCTTTCAGATTCTTACCCCAATATCTGGCTCCTGAGTTTTTAATGAAAAAGAATAATTAGATTAATGCTTCATCTGGTGCCCAAGATGGGGCCCAAGATCACAAGGCAGCCAGCCACTTGCCTCTGGCTTTGTAGCCACCAGAGTTACTGCTATGGCTGGTTTCTCCTCTCTTCCCCTCAGCCCCTCTGCAGGAGTGTGGGGTTTTCCCATTGTAGCCTCTTTACAGTGGCCTCCAGCTGCCACCCAGCCCCAATTGCCACAGGCAGCTGGGCTGCAAACACCACCAGAGTTAGCCACACACTGCTGGCTGGCTCTGTCATTCAGGAGGTCCCATGCCCTTGCTGCACAACATGTGGGCTACTTCCACACATCCCACTGTGTCTGCTTTTCAGTCAGCTTGCTCCCTCTCCCTATGGATTGTAGTCTTCCCCTGGACCTCATCCTCTGGATGTTGTCACACAGATCAGATGCCTCAACACCCACTGGGTCTTTTATTGCTGCTACCACTGCCATGCACTCTCAGACCCCCAGCTACATGTGAACAGCTGAGAAGCTTCTGTAAGGCAAAGGACACAGTCAACAAGACAAAATGGAAGCCCCACAGAATGGGAAAAGACATTCACCAACCCCACATCTGACAGAAGACTGAGCTCCAAAATATGAACAGAACTCAAGAAACTAGACATCAAAAAACCAACTAATCCAATAAAAAATGGGGTACAGATCTAAAAAGAGAACTCTCAACAGAGGAGTATCAAATGGCCAACAGACACTTAAGGAAATGCTCAGTATCCTTAGTCATCAGAGAAATGCAAATCAAAACAACTCTGAGATACCATCTTACATCTGTCAGAATGGCCAAGATCAAAAACCCCGATGACAGCTTATGCTGGAGAGGATGTGGAATAAGGGGAACAACTCCTCCATTGCTAGTGGGAGTGCAAACTTGTATAGCTGCCTTGGAAATCAGTGTGATAGTTTCTCAGAAAATTGGGAATAAATCTACTTCAAGACCCATATATACCACTTTTGGGCATATACCCAAAGGATGCACACTCACACCACAAGGACATTTGCTCAACTATGTTCATAGCAGATTTATTTGAAATAAACAGAACCTGGAATCAACCTAAATGCCCCTCAACTGAAGAATGCATAAGGATAATGTGATACATTTACACAATGTAGTACACTCAGTGGTAAAAAAATAATATCTTGAAATTTGCAGGCAGATGGATGGAACTAGAAAAAGCCATCCTGAGTGAGATAACCCAGACACAGAAAGACAAATATAATATGTATTCACTCATAAGTGGATATTAGACATAAAGTAAAGGATAACCAGCCTACAGACCATAACTCCAGAGTTAACAAAGAGGACCCTCAGAAAGACATACATGGATCTGCCTAGGGGAAAAAAGACAAGGTCTCCCAAGTAAATCAGGAGCATGGGTCAGTGGGGAAGTTTGAAGGGGAGAGGGGAGGAGAGAAGGGAAGTGAGAAAAAATGTATAGTTCAATTTAAAAAGGCAAAAATGAATATACTACAATATAAAAAAGAAAGACCTACTAATGAAACTAAGACAAATATTCACATACAGACAGAGGAATTTAGAACTCAGCCTACTGCACCACTGCATTATGAAACTGAAGAGGAGAAACTCAAGGTTATTAGAAAACTAACCTTAATTTATCTAGCTATCATTCAAGAAAGACCACCAGATGATAGGCATCCCCAAGGCTATTCAGAAATTAACTGGGATCCTATAGAAATGTTAGATTTGGAGCCGGGCATTGATGGCGCATGCCTTTAATCCTAGCACTCGGGAGGCAGAGCCAAGCAGATCTCTGTGAGTTCTAGGCCAGCCTGGTCTCCAGAGCAAGTGCCAGAACAGGCTCCAAAGCTACACAGAGAAACCCTGTCTCAAAAAAAAGAAAAGAAAAGAAAAGAAAAGAAATGTTAGATTGAAGAAGTTTCAGATGGTATGCATTTATCTTTTGTGAAACAGATGTTAAATCATGGACCACTTGGAACAGAATTATTCCACAATGCTGGAAATATTTAGTTACAGCATTATTGGGAGCTGGACCTCAGTTACAATGTAAACATGGTGGAGAGAAGGAGCTAGGTGTAATATGAATAATATAAATCCAGAGACAGATATTGGGGTTTGAGCTTAAGATCAGAGAAGCAAAGCATTGGGGTTAGAGATACATGCAAGCACACCAGCTTTTATGAAGGTGCGTGGGGATCTGAACTTATCATACTTACTTGGCAGAACCCCATATGGTTGGAAATGTAAGCCTCCTGTCAACAATCTTTGATAAAATAAGCATTCCTGATTAAAAAAATCTATGTATATAGGAAGGAAAAATATATATGAAGGAACTAGGCCTTCAGCTAAAAGGCACAAATGACCCACCTTGGAAGAGGCTCCTTTAGCCTGTCTTTCATCTGACTGAAGAGCCAGCCAGTACCTTGAGCTACTTTTATCTCAAGCCAGAACCATCTACCCAACTGTTTCTGAACACCTGACTTCAGATAGTTCATGTTTATTATTCTAAGTTGTTAAGTTTATTTTGTTATTATTAAGATGACATCACTATGTTGTCCACATAGTCTCAAATTTCTGGGCTCGTGTGTGTGTGTGTGTGTGTGTGTGTGTGTGTGTGTGTGTGTGTACACCTCACAAGTAGTTGGAACTACAGATGCACACCGTTGTATTTGTCTAAGTTGTTAAATTCTGAGCTAACTGGTGCAACAATAAATAATGAATACTTAAAAACTACCAAATCATAATCAAGAAAAATTATACAACCCAAGGAGCTGAACCATTAAATGACTGAGTTAGTACTTAAAAACCTTTCAAAACAGAGAACTCTGGATCTGCTTCACTGTTGAAATCTACCAGCATTTTAGATAGTTCCAGAGAACAGTCTGTGGCTTCTTTCAGTGTAATTCTTTTGGCTCCTTTACACTTTTTGAATCTTTTATGATGATATGATTGTGGTTTTCTTGTTGATGGTGGTGATGTTTTTGTTTGTTTGTTTGTTTGTTTGTTTGTTTTGTGTGTGTGCTACTAGGTTGTACCCTAAGCAATCCTGCTATTTTATGTGGGATATTTGTGTGAAGACGTATTGCTGTGACTGGTGTAATGAAAAGCTGAACAGACAATGGCTAGACAGGAGGTATGGACAGGATTTTAGGAGAAGGGAAGAGGAGGAATCTAGGTGTGTAGAAACCAAGGGACACAGAAAACAGGAGGTACAGGATGAAAGAGAGGTAATTCCATATGATAAAACGTAGATTAATATACATGGGCTAATTTCAGTTATAAGAGCTAGTTAGGAACAAATGTAAGCTGCGGGACAAGCTTTCATAATTGATAAGTTTCCATGTCATTACTTGGAAGCTGGCTGGAGGGACAGAAAAGACTTGTTACACTGCTAAGTTTTTGTTTATCCTGCTAAGAGCTGTTTTTGCTTTGGTTTGTTTCAGCTATGTTGACAAGGCTAGCTTAGAGCTTTGGCTCATCATCAACCTGTTTTAGCTTCCTGTATAGCAGGGACTACAGCTAGGTGCTACATCTGGTTTGTTAGGGTTCTTGCATCTCTAGTTTCATCTTTTCTTCAGTTTGCAAAGTTCTGTAATCTCATAAATGATGCTCACACTTAGTCTTCTCTCAGAGGAAATACCAGTTATGAAGGGGATACCTTCTTTTTTTTAAGATTTTATTTACTTATTTATTATGTATGCAACTTTCTGCTTCCATGTATATCTGCACACCAGAAGAGGGCACCAGATCTCATTACAGATGGTTGTGAGCCACCATTTGGTTGCTGGGAATTGAACTCAGGACCTCTGGAAGAACAGTCAGTGCTCTTAACCTCTGAGCCATCTCTCCAGCCCCGGGGATACCTTCTTAATGTATCTTCATTTCAATTTTTTTTTTTGCACTGTTTTAACCATGTCTACAGCGTTCTAAACATTTTCTTCTAACTTTTGTTCATTCAAAAGCTCTCATTCCAGCTATGCTTACTCTGCTGTAAGATCTTAATTTCAAGGTGGACATACCTGTAAGCCCAGCACTTGGGATGCTGAAAACTTTGATTTTTGAGTACAACTTCCTTCTAGAAAGGGAGAGCGAGACTCTATCTAAAAGAAAAAAAAATTAAAAAGAACAGATAACTAATTTGGGTGCAGGGTCATTTTAAGTTCTAGTATTTCCACTTTTATTTTATTTTTTTGCTTTTGTTGAAACCTCATCTTACTATGTAGCTAAGTCTTGCTTGAACCAAACAATGCAATAATGCAACTAAACTGGTCTCAAACTTATTTCCCTGCCAGAGCATACCAAGTATTAGAATTCAGGTATATGTCACACCTTGCTAGACTTCCCATTTGTTTTTAATATGATTTTAAAAATGTGTGTGCACATGCATGTGGACACATATACATGACTTGGTACATGTGGAATTCAGAGGACAATGTAGACTTGGTCCTCTCTTTCTACCATGTTGATCCTGGAGAGTGAACTTAGATCATCAGTGTGGTGCTTCGGCCCTTTACCTGATGAGCCATTTCACCATGTCTCCCAGCCTCCTTTAAAATATTTTCAATGCTTTGCCTAAATCCTCAGAATTTTGTCTCTGAAAACCCCAATATCTTTAGGTCCTACAAATATGCTTAAATGGAATCTTGTTTTTCACTCAAGTCTCTTTGTGTGGCTATTTTATTGTGTGATCTACAACATATCTGCAAAACTTCTTAGATTCCAGACCTAATATATTATTACTGTATAACAACATTCCATCGAAGTTAGTATTTTAGCAAAACCTAGCTATCTCACAGGTTCTGCTTGGCTGGGACCACTGTTTCATGGTCTAAGGTTGATATAGTATTTAGTTTGTCTCAGGTGAGGCTCTAGTGGGATAGGGTCCACTTCCAAAATCACATGGTTGCTGGCATCACCTTACCAGCACAAGCACCGTACCCCACCATCTCTTCTCTTCCCACGAGGTTGCAGACATAGCAAGTAACACAATTTACGATTGGCCAACACATAAACAGGCCTCCTATCTACATTTCTGCATTCCCTTAGAAATTCCTCATTGTCAGTTCTCTGATGTAGTTGAGCAGATATTTTACTATTTTATTCAGCTGTCAGCTTTTCTAGACATTCTCAGGAAAGGATATGGTCTGAACTGTTATGTCATGTTTTTGTTCTTTTTGCTTTGTGAGGTGACAACCACCCAGCTCCCAAATAACTCACATACAGAGGCTTATTCTTAATCAGGAATGCCCACTTTTCTTAACTAATTATCCCATCTACCCTTTGCCTTTTCTTCTGTGTATCTTACTCTCACTCGTCGGTGCCTGGCTGCTGGGTTACTGGCCCCTGCTGTTCTCTCCTTGCTCTCTCCTTGCTCCCCTCTTCCTTGTTTCTTTTATTTAGACTCTCTGCCTGCCAGCTCTGCCTATCCTCACTCCTGCTTCGCTACTGGCCGGCTGTTCAGCTCTTTATTAGACCATCAGGTGTCTTAGACAAAGAATCACAGCTTCACAGAGTTAAACAAATGCAGCATAAACAAAAGTCACACACCTTTAAAATATTCTACTAATCTGTTAAGTCCGAAATCTGACACAAGACCTACTCTGACGCAAAAACAGTCTTTATTTGGGAGTTAACTAGGGTCCTTCCATGTATCCAAAGCGGCAGCTGTAGCACCAGGGACAGGAAAAACCCAGAACCGCTAGGGAAAGGGGGTTTATACAGCAGTCAGACAGGAGGTGCTTGGGGAACTCCAAACTTGCCTAGCAACAGGCTTGGGATTGGCTCAAGCACTCCAAAGAACTGCATAGTTACAGCATTGGGATTGGCTTAAGCCAGGACCGAGCTGATTGGCTGCCCAATGTCTAGGGGCATTCCAAACCCTCTGGTGATTGGCTGCCCTCATGAAGTGGTGGGAATTCCCAGCCTAGGGTAATCCCCAGCCTGAGATTCCAAAACCATGGGAATTCCAAGCCTGATGGCCTGGGATTGGTCAGTTTTTCTAGCCCAGTGATTGGCTACTTTTTAGTCAGCGGCAGAGGTGGCGCCTATTCCAGGACCAAATTGTGTTTCTCTCTGTGGTTCCTTTTGGCTTTTTGGCTCAACTCTAGGGCCTAGGTGAATTTCTTTTACTTGTCCCAAATCTAGGGGTCAAACGTGTTCTTTTGGCGCTAGTTTCAGAGTTAGGGTGTTTTACCCTGGCTCTAGGGTTGGGGATAAAGTGTCTCTTTCTCTGGCTCAGGTCCCAAATCCAGGGTGTGTTTCTTTCACTGTTCAGGGTCCATGTAGGGGCCGTGAACCAGGGGTTTTCTGGGGCCTGGATCTCTCAAAACTACTTGGTGAACTATTATTGCAAGCGAAACTATTATATTTTAATTTTTGTTCTATAATTTGTTATTGGCCTCAACAAAGACAAGTGATAATTTATAAGAAATGTGGCCAGGCGGTGGTGGTGCACACTTTAATCCCAGCACTCAGGAGGCAGATTCCTGTGAGTTTGAGGGCAGCCTGGTTTCTATAAAGTGAGTTTCAGGACAACTGGGGCAGTTACCTTGAGAAACCCTGTCTTGAAAAAATAAAACAAAGCAAAAATGTGTTTCAACATAATCCAATCTATTAAAATTTTACTTTGTATTTTTTTGGGGGGGAAACCAGAGTACAATTTTTCCCAATACATTATACTGAATATTTCTAATTTTGGAGATTAAGGAAACTGTATTATGCCAGGTGTGGTGATGCATGCCTATAATCTCAGAACTTGAGGCAAAGTAGTCAAATTGTTGTGGGTTCAAGGCCATTGTGTGGTCTACATACCAGGTTCTAGGCCAGTCATGACTATCTACAGTAAGACCCTGTCTAAAAAAAAAAACCAAAAAACAAAAACAAAAAACTGAAGAAACCAAGAAAAAAAAAGTCAGAACACAAAAACCCCAACACAAACCAAAACATAAAAGAAACAAAAACATATATTTACTTAGTATTTATGACTAATTATGAATCTGTGGATTAGCACACATTTATAAAAGTACTGATCAGCAGGTATTTCCTATATCAAAGAATCTTAACTGTTAAGTAATTATACAAGTTCATATTTTTCATAACTGAATTGCCAAATATAAATAGCACACTATTTAAACTGGCAAGTTGAAACCAGGCATGGTGGTGCACATCTTTGGATGCAAGCAGGCAGGATCGAGAGCCTGAGGTCTGTCTGGGTTACACAACAAGACCCTGTCTTGTAACAACAACAAAAATAACAGCATATCAAAGTAATTATCTATGATACAAACATAAAACATGTGAAGAAAATTAGTATGTATTTCATTCCAAAAGGAAATCCTGATTGACGAAAACACAAGAAATACTACATTGCAGATGGAGAGATGGCTCAGTGGCTAAGAGCACTGGCTGCTCTTCCCGAGGTCTTGAGTTCAGTTCCCTTCAACTACATGGTTGCTCACAACCATCTATAGTGGGATCTGATGCCCTCTTCTGGCAGAAAGTTGATAGAACACTCATATACATAAATCTTAAAAAAAAAGAAATAGTACATTATGGGCCAGTTAGATGGCTCAGCAGTTAAGGACACCAAGGTTGATGACCCTGAGTTTAACCCCTGAAACCCATATGGTAGAATAAGAACCAACTCCATAAGCTGTCTTCTAACCTCCAACACACGCACTATGGCATACCTCAACCCACATGATTAAATAAAACCTAAAGTACTGCACCATTATTTTAAAACCAGATTTCAGAAGATGTTATAGACATTTGACAGCCTTACACCTTATGTGGATAAAGCATCAGGTTTTTTTTCTTTTTGAGAAAATAAGTCAATATTTCTTGCATTTCAAGTATTCTTCCATGGCATCTTTTAACACACTGCAACCAAGCAGTTTATGTGGATTCCTCCCTTGCTTTTACAGATGCCTAAAAATAATCCTAGTTTCTTATCATCAACCTTAATTAGGTTGATCTGCATGCTCAGGACAAAGCTCCTCCACCTACTTTACCCATATTGGCTCACCACAATCGGGTTCAAGCATGCACTTGCCTAAGGCTTTGGCAGCTTTGCATGATTTCCATGCTGGGCCACCTTGGATGAGGGCAGTCTGCAGCACCTCTTGTAAGGCAGTATGAGCATCCATTACACCTCCAGCAACAATGCCTTCCTCAGCAGTGGGTTATGGTAAAGCTCAATCTTGAGCACACTAATCTATATGACTTGCTGACAACAGAGGAAGAGCATATCAAGTTATTCTCAACATTTCTAACTACTGGATATATATTTGAAATAAGTAAAATAAGGCCACCTTTTTCCAAGAATAAGTTCTTTTTTAAGATTTTATTTATTATGTATACAACATTCTGCTTCCATGTATATCTGCACACCAGAAGAGGGGACCTGATCTCATAACAGATGGTTGTGAGCCACCATGTGGTTGCTGGGAATTGAACTCAGGACCTCTGGAAGAGCAGCCGGGGCTTTTAACCTCTGAGCCATCTCTCCAGCCCCCAAGAATAAGTTTTAAAAATGCAATTCATTAACAATCCTTAGTATACAGTCCATGAGTTACACCTACCTCAGTTATGTATTGTTTTTCGGCCTTTACCCAGGCACACAGCCACCTGCTATGTTTTGCAGTTAGGGAAGGTACTGAATAGGCTTTGGCTAATGGTATTTGAATAGAACTGTTTGGTAAATTGGAAACTATCCTTAAACAAAGGGTTACAGCCCCACTGCCCTGTTCTTGCTGGTCAGAATGTTTGTTGTGAAGTTTGAGTTTGGCCATCAACCACGAATCATGGGTTGGAATCAAAAGCTGAGGTTAACTGGGCAACAAAGTGGCCTTAAAATATTACCAGAATACTTTAAAGAGGAAACCCCCTCTCATTTTTATAGGTACTAAATATCAGGGATTTTGTTTTATGCTATTGAGCCCAATCTTAATACACATTTCAATTGTTGGCACATTACTCCTTTATTAGAAATCGTAAATGAGAAATTATTTCAACACCTGAAGACCAAACTACAACAGAAGATTCCATAGGCTCAAAATTTTGAGACATTTTGGCAAGAGTTCTATGTAAAGTATATCCTTTGCGAGGCATGGCAACATCATTCTTCCTTAAAAAGGTTACTGGACAGACATCATTTCCACCATCGCCTATATAAACAATCCGTGCATATCTCACTCCCTTTTGTAACTGTTTATCTACAAAATCTAGCAAAACTGCACTTTTGCAAAGATTCTTTGGGCAACTATTGCAAGAATGAGCATGGCAATTTTTCACTGTGAGAAGACCATTGTTATCAAAAGCTGCTGGATTTGTAAACACATTATCAAAGACATCATGAAAATCAGCAGCTTCTAAAACCCAATCTATGAAGACTGAATTTGAATCTGAAATAATGATGCAATCAAATTTATCCTTATTCATTCTTAGAAAGTTGAGAAGCTCTATCATCCCCGAAGTGAAAGGCATTGATGTCACTGCTCTTCTCATCTCATCTTCTTTTACCCCTTCATCTCCCAAATACTTAAAGACTCTGCCCATAAATTCTGTCCAAAATCCCTTTTGATAAGAATCTTGTAGTTCCATAGGAAGCTCTTTGTTTGGAGCACATTGTACAATCCAGGTGTCACTATTGTCATCTATGATTGTATTGTCGAAGTCAAATACCAACAAAACTTTCATGGTTCCAGAAATAGATTTGGGTTACCCTGAAAAAGAAGAATTATTATTCCCTAAACATACTGTGTTTACATATCTATTACACTTAAGATCAAAAGTAAATGTTAACTGGCTAAGAGCTAGGTGTGGTGGTACATGCTGTGTCATCTTAGCACTTAGGAGGCTGGGGCAGAAGAAGCAAGAGGTTGAGGCTGATAATGAGAACTTTCTAAAAAATGAATAAATAAACTAGTTAACATGCTAAAGCAAGGAGTATAAGTTAGTGAGTAAGGATTTTGTTTGAGATGAGGTCTTATTATTCACCTGTCTGGTTTGAAACTGGTTATGTAGGCCACACTGTCCCGGTACTAAGAATAATCCACTTGCTTCTGCCTCCCAATTGCTGGAATTAAAGGTATGTACCACCATACTCAGCCCTTATTATGCACTAAAGAAAAATTTAAAAATTTTCCCGCATGTGAGTATTTTGCTTACATGTTACGCGTACCACATTGTGTCTCATACGCAAGGAGGTCAGACGAGATCACTGGATCCCCTAGAACTGGGGTTACTGGTGATGAGCTTGCCATGTGGTACTGGGAATTGAACCTGGTCCTATGGAAGAGCAGTAGGTGCTCTTACCCAATGAGCCATCTCTCTCCAGTCCCCGATTAAGCTTTTTTTTTTTTTTTTTTAGGACCACCACTTATTTTTTCTAAGATAACTACTACACTTACTTTATTAGCTTATAATATTTATAATGATCCTTGTATCAAATAACAGACCATAATATATTATATTCTGTATACTAAGTTTTGAACAAATTTAAGTCATGTAACTTCATAAAGAAGGGCTGGAGAGATGGCTCAGAAACTAAGAGCTTCCAGAGGTCCTGAATTCGATTCCCAACAACCACATGGTGGATCATAGCCATCTATAATGAGATATGGTGCCCTCCTCTGGAGTGTAGGCATACCTGGAGGCAGAACACTGTATACATAATAAAAAAAAAATCTCCAAGAGAAATGGAAACATTAAGTTGGCCACAGTTAATATGGGTGAAAACCATTACATTAAAAAATAGTAATCATGGGGCTGGAGAGATAGATGGCTCAGAGATTAAGAGCACCGATTGCTTTTACAGAGGTCCTGAGTTCAATTCCTAGCAACCACATGGTGGCTCACAAGCATCCATTATGCGATCTGGTGCCCTCTCCTGATGTGCAGATATACCTGGAAGCAGAATGTTGCATACATAATAAATAAAATAAAAAAATAGTAATCATATAGAATTCTAAGAAAAAGAAAAAAATGTCATTTGTAAACAAAAGAACATATATTTTTGAAAGATCACTCAAACATTTCATCTAATTTTATTTATTTTAAAGATTTTTATCTATTTATTATGTATACAACATTCTGCTTCCATGTATATCTGCACACCAGAAGAGGGCACCAGATCTCATAACGGACGGCTTTGAGCCACCATGTGGTTGCTGGGAATTGAACTCAGGACCTCTGGAAGAGCAGCCAGGGCTCTTAACCTCTGAGCCATCTCTCCAGCCCTTCATCTAATTTTAATAACCTATGAACTGTAATTGTTGTCACTCTCATCTTAAAGATATATAATCCAACTAACAAAGCAGTTGATATTAGAGATGGAATTGTGGTCTCAGGTCAGCTTGGCTCCAATTTCATGTTTTTAAGTATAACATTCAACACTTGGTGTGGTGGCAATGTCTTTAGTCTCAGCACTTGGGGGACAGAGGCAGGAGGATCTTTGTAAATTCGAGGACAGACTGGTTTACATAGGCACTTTTTGGACAGGCAGAACTATGAAGAGAGACCCTGTATAAAAACACAAAACCACATAAAACAGGATCTTACCATGTAGCCTTGACTTACCTACAACTTTGTATATAAAAGTTCAACTTGGAACTCACAGTGATACACCTGACTCTATCTCTCAATTAAGTACTGTGATTAAAGGCACATGCCACCACATCGATTTATTACTTTAAAATAATACTAATTTGGTAATTTTTGTTTTTGTTTTTCAAGACAGTGTTTCTCTCTGTAGCCCTGGCTGTCCTGGTAGAGCAAGCTGGCCTCCACCTGCCTCTGCCTCCAGAGTTCTGGAATTAAAGGGTTCTACCACTGCTCTTTTAACTCTTAAAAAAGCACAAGAGTGAAATAAACACACATTTAAGGTTGATCTAAGAGTATTTTCCCCAATTTTAGATTTTCTATCTTTTTAATATATTATTTTATTAAAATGACTTACCCAAAGTGGCACTTGCAGTCCAATTAATTTTATTTCAGCATAGAGCTTAGGTCACTAAAATCTTTAATTTGCCAGCTGTCTTTAAACATTACTCCATTTCTGTATGCAGAGAGATTTCTCTGATGTGCAGCATAGGTATGGAAACTTCTTAACTCCTAAAATTAATAAGGTATTTAAAAAGCTTAAAATGTATGTTTTCTAGTTGGCTCCCTTTACCTCCTATCAAGAAAACATGTACTGGCAATGTAGAAACAAAATTTGATTATAAATACATACTTGAAATAAATATAAAAAAGAATGTCATATGGAAATATTTTATCTAGTTAATAACATCACAAATGTTAAGTCAATTGTATTTCACCATTTCAGTTTTTCTTGTTAAAAGGGAAACACATTTTATTATCAATAAATATACATATATCAGTGTAGGGGACAGTGTAAACTAGAAGCTGGCTACAGGTGTGCCTGACCATGCCTGTCAGGGCATGGTCAAGGTGAGGTCAGCATGACTCGTGATAGGGTTTTAAGGGGCGGCAAAGCATATGGGAGTGCCTTCTCTCTGGCCTGCCTGCCTTGCTGCCCTTGGCATGCTCTGGCTTGTGTTTGGCTGGTGGTTTTCTAATAAAGGATATGTTTATCCCAAGCTCCTTTTATTTCTTAATATATCAGTGATGTACTTAAAATTAAAATCTACAAAAATTAGGTACCTGCACAGATAAACTTTTAACAGTGTGAAGTTACCTGAAAATTCTTTTATTAATATTTGGAAAACAGACCAAGCATAAATGCTCACACCAATAATCCCAGCACTCAGGAGCTAAGGCAGGCATAATGCTGCATGCTTGAGTCCAGTTTAGGTTACAATGCGCAATATGAAGAAAACAGTGAGATGACTCATATAGTAAAACAGTTGCTGAACAAGCCTGGCAAGCCAAGTTTGACCCCTGCAAGCCACTCATGGAGAGAAACTCACAGTGGAAAGAGAAGACTCTTAAATGCTGTCCTCTGACCACAGAGTACTGCTGCACTCACTACACACAAACACACACCAATATGTCGTATTAAAAAACAAAAACAAATCTGGGTGGTGGTTGTGCACCCCTTTAATTACAGCAAATGGGAGGCAGAGGGCAGGTGGATCTCTGTGAGTTTGAGGCCAGCTTGGTCTACAAAGCAAGTTCCAGGACAACCAGAGCTAGTACACAGAGAAACCTTGTCTCAAAAAAAGAGAAAGAAAGAAAGAAAGAAAGAAAGAAAGAAAGAAAGAAAGAAAGAAAGAAAGAAAGAAAGGAAAGAAAGAAAGAAAGAAAAGGAGGGAGGGGAGGGAGGGAGGGAGGGAGGAGGGAGGGAGGAGGGAGGGAGGGAGGAGATCAAACAACCAACTTTCTCAGGACTGGAGAGATCACTGTTTAAGAGTGCATATTGCTCTAGCAGAGCACCAAGTTCAGTTCTCAGAACCCATGTCTGATGGAGCAATGTGGGAGCCTACAATGATTCCATTCCATCTTGGCTTAAAGTCAGAGAGTTCAAGCTTGTTCTTGTTCCTCAAGGCTAAATATCAGGATGTTTGGCCAAAGGCATGGTTTGAGAATTAATGAGGTGATTATGCTTGTTTGTTCCTTGAACCATGGAAAAGAAATCTTTTCCCCTCCCCTTTTGCTTTGGGTATAAAAGGGCTATGAGAAGTAAATTCAAGGCTGCTGTAGTATTCACTGAGAGCCCTCCCGATTCTGTCTTCTGTCTTTCGTCTCTTTCTTTCTCAATCCTGTCAGCTGGCCTCTGAACTGCACAGAATACACACAGACTAAATAAGTAGTCAAATAAATAAATAAATAAGGGGTTTGAGAGGAGGCTCAGCGGTTAAGAGCACACACTACCTTTGTAGAAGACCCAAGACTGAGTAGCTTACCATCCCTGTAACTTCAGCTCCAGAAGGATCTTCCAGCTCTAGCCTCTTCAGGAACCTTCATTCACATGCACATACTCTCACACAAACACATGTACAAACATATACATAGTTAAATATAATAAACATAAAATATTTTATATGACAGTGGCAGGGTCCCATTGAGTGGTTTAATGGTTATTTTCAGTTTTACTTGTGAAACAATTTAAATTAATATGTAGACATTTTAAAAACAAAATCACAAGTAAAAATCACCATTAAACCACTCATTAGGACCCTGCCACTCTCACATGTTGCTTGAAGAATACCTCTACACTGGACAACATTAAAACACATGGATGTTGTCCCTTGTGATTTGAGTTTCCTCAGCTCAGAGTTCCTGTCCTATAACGGAACACATGCATGTGACTTCTTGCCAACTCTTCATTACTCTGTGGGGACAGGGGCTCAGGAAAATTAAGGCAAAATTTGCTGCTGAAACAGCTACCACTGTAATTCACTGATCCCTCACAAGGCATCGTGGGTCTCATACAGAATTATGCAAGTTGCTGGGGTTTTTGTTGTTGTTGTTGGTTTTTTGAGACAGGGTTTCTTTGTGCAGCTTTGGAGCCTATCCTGGCACTTGCTCTGGAGACCAGGCTGACCTCGAACTCCCAGAGATCTGCCTGCCTCTGCCTCCGAGTGCTGGGATTAAAGGGCGTGTGCCACCAACACCCGACTTGCAAGTTGCTTTTTAAATTCCTGTCATGTTTTAAGCTATGCTTCCAAGTCACTAGTGTATGTGCACAAAGTTCTGTTTACAGATATTTTTATTAATCCTTCTGTACTTACCAGCATTATTACAGTGGAACATCTGATAGAAAACCTGAGGAGAAATAGCACAACTACGTGTTAGAACTTTCATTACTGAAAATCTTACTCGTTGTCATTGTGAGGGACAACAGTTCTTGCTTAATTAATTGATAGTGCCAACTACTTAGTAATGAAACCATTTGTACATCGGTGTGCCAGGAAAGTGTAGGGGGAAAGGGCCAGCCAAAGAAACACACCCTGAGCAGAGCCAAAGAAACACACACTGGCCCTAGAATCAGAGTCAGTGAAAGATATATGCCCTGGCCCTGAAATTAGAGCCAAAAGGCTGAAAAGGGCCAGTGAAAGAAACACACTTTGGCCCTGAAACCAGAGCCAAATCTGCCCCTGACAAACTAAGCAGAAAACCAACCAATCCCTGAACATGAGATCTAGCTAATCTGAGCTCAAGCGATTGAAATCTGACCAATCCCACCCTGGAAGAATTACACCCAAAAGGAGCCCTATACAAGCCCACTGCCTGTTCAGTTTGCTGCTGTCTTCCTTCACCTTGCTAGAGGCAGCCACTCTCCTAGATTCTTCCATCCCAATGGAAGAATGAGGTTTGGGTGACAATCTTCTTTTGCCAGAGGAGCCTGGGCAGAACTGAGCGGAGCAAGGCTGGGAAATTTTTCCCTAGCCCAGCAGAGTTGTTACATAGGGGAAGCCTTTCCCTAGAGCAAGGCTGTAAGCTGCTACGTTTACTGTGAGCTGTGGTATTCCTTGGCTCCTGAGTGCCAGAATACTTTTCCATCTGAGCTGTAACACTCACAGAAAGCCTCTTTAGAGATCAGTTACCAGTCCACTTTAATGTACCCTGGTGTCACTAGAGACTGGCTCCCAAGCACACTAATTATAATTTATTTACCAAGCAGTTTGGTATATATTAAAGGTCTTAACGTGAATGTCCTGGGGACAACATTCAAACTTTTAACAGTCCTATATAACAACAATCAATAGGGTCTCATCTAGTCCTGGCCATGCCGCACAAACCAAATAATTTAAAAACAGCTTTTATGTCCCTTAATCCCTGGGGTTCTGTGGTCAAGCGGGGTCTGTCCTTCACCTCGGCCCGCGAGGAGCAGTGTGGGGGCTCGCAGCGAGCCTAGGCCTCGACTTCCACACTAGCCGAGCGTGTGGAGAAGGAGACACCGGCCTGGCAGGATCCTCATTGACCCAGGCCCGGGTCGCAGCCGGCATCCAGCATCCGTTCTAGCATCCGCCGGTTGGTCCTCGAGCCTGACGTAAACGCCGGATCGCGAGCGCTGCGCCTAGCCCGCCGCTCTGCACTGCACAGGCGCACTCCCCGCACCCCAATTCCCGGCGCAGCCTGGGCTCCTTCCTGGTTCCGCTTTGGCGACCAATGTCACTTCCGGCGTTGTTGCTAAACAACCAAACGGTTTGGCAACCATACTGCGCTGAACTTGGCGTGGCGAGTAGTCTACTCACTCGGTCTGGTCTCGCGGGGCTCGGCTAGTTAGAGATGCAGGCGCGCTTTGGACGGCGCTCCGCACAGTCGAAGGAAAGCACAGGTGAGCTCGGATTGTTTCTAGAACCACGGCCTAGGGTGACAAGTGAGGGAGGGCTTCGGCTGCTCTTTCAAAGGGCCTTTGCCAGGTCGAAAGCATCCCCAGCGAGTATCCTTGGAAGTTAGGCAGGTTGGCCTTCAGGTGAATGAGTGGAATAAGGAAGACAACTCCCTGGGGTGCACAGTAGAAAGTGCACGGGATTTGGGGTAGAAAAAGCAGAAAGCTAGACGTCTTTCCCCCCAACTGCCCCAGCTGGCCAGATACTTAGGAGTCTGTTTTTTGCCTTGTAGCTTTGAAGCCTGCCCTGGAGCTCGCCCTTGTAGACCAGGCTGGCCTCGAACTCAGAGAGATCTCCCTGCCTCTGCCTCCCTAGTGCTGGGATTAAAGGCGTGCGACACCACCGCCCCACTAGTCTGGGGGCTCCTAGCTTTGTTATTTGTTGAATAAATTTTGGAATGCCGTTTGGAAATGTTATTGATCTATAAGTATTAAGTCGCCATTCTGGTGCAGACCTGTTGAGTAGTCTTTTCTGAAGCTCAAGGAATTATCTCAGTTCTTTCCACTCTAAAATTAAAACTCACCCCTAGTCAAATGCTTTAATAGTGTAAAAAATATGGTACATAAAGTAATTAAGGTGACATACGATTTGATATTGTTGTAGATGTGGGCAAGTAGGACTTCTAAAGAAATCTTCATCAAGTCCAACTACAACAGTTTAATTGTTGTCATGGTAACCAGTAGATTCTTGGAAATTTGAACTAGCTTCATGTTTTGCCTGAACTTTGTAACAATTGCACTGCCCCCACCCCAGAGAACCTGAATGAATACCTGTTCAGTGAGAACATTACATGTCTTGCCCAAGTTTACACATGAAGTAAATCACCAAAGATTAAGTTTCCCTTGATTTCATAAAGCCTTGTTTTTTTTTTCTCATTCTTTTTTTTTTTTTTGAGTCTGAAGCCATTCTTAATTTACACATTTGAGGCAATTTCCAGATCTACTCCACTACAGACATTTCTGAGAAAAAAAAAATCATGTGAATTCTTCCTGGGAAAGCATTTAATATATTTTTTTTATGCATTAGGAATGAAGAACACCGAAAGAGATGAAATTCCCTATCCACCTCTGCTACCTAGCAAGGTAGATCTCAACCAGGTCACCATAATTCCACATGCTGAGTGGGAAAGGATTCGGGATAGCCTTGACAGGTTGACAAGAGAGGCGGCGGCCCTCCGTGCAGAAAGAACAGCAAAGAAAAAGATTCATGTTCAATCACAAGAGTTGGTAAAGCACTGGACTAACACATATGCAGTAAGTATCAACCTTCCAGAACTCAAGTGTTTTGAACACTGACTGTTACTTCTTAGTACTGTCTTGTACCTTTTATCAATAATTTTATATTCAAACTGTCAAACACAATGGCACACACTTTCAAGATCTTTAACATACTATAAGTGACCCAATTAAGGTAAACATTTTGTTAAATTTTGGCAAAAATGTATATGCCTCCAGAACCATCATTACAGTTAACATAGTGAACATATTTATCACCTAAAAGTTTCCACATTCTGTTTTAACTCCTTGTCACTCCTTTTTATAAATTACTGTCACCACTCATCTACTACTTATTATTATAGATTTTATTCAACAGAATCTGAGAGTTATTCAACAGAATCTAAGTAACACTCTTTGTATTGCTAAGTAGTATTCTAGAGTTTGATACAGTACAGTTTATTTATCTGATCACTTGATGGTATGGCATCAACCAAATGTTGGCATCTGGTTGACTATTACAAATATAGTTGCTGTGAACATTCATATATGAGTCTGTTTATGGACATATGCTCCCATTTCTCTTGAGTAAATGTCTTGATATAGATATATATAGTGAAATTATATGATTGCTGTATATGTAACTTTGTGATTTTCTTTTCTTTTTGTTTTGTTTTTTAAGGCAGAGTTTATGTAGCTCTGGCTGTCCTGGAACTCTCTCTGTAGACCAGGCAGGCCTTGAACTCACAGAGATCCGACTGCCTCTACCTCCCAATTGCTAGGATTAAAGGTATCTACCACAGCCCAGTGGCCAAACATCTTTTGATGAACTTGTTTTCCACCTCTTCAGATTTTTATGATTAGGTTTGTTTTTCTTATTATTATTAATTTTAGAGAACTTTAAAAAAAACATATTCGAAGATACGTGGGGTGGTGCATTCTTATAATCCAACTACTCAGGAAGCTAAGGCAAAAAGACCTTAGATTCAAGGTCAACTTGGATTACATCCTGAGTTAAAGGCTAGCCTGGTCAACATACCAAGACCCTGTCTCAAAAGCCAAACAAACAATAACAAAAACAGGGCTGGGAATGCAGTGCAGCTGGTAGAATGCTTGCTTAGCATACATGAAAGCCTGGATTCAGTCTCTAGCACTACTCAAAGCCAGGCATGGTGGGCCATGCCTGTAATCCCAGCACTAGGAGATGGCCAAAGAGAAGGAAAAGTTCAAGGTCGTCTTTGACTATGCAGTGAGCTTAAGGCTAGCCTGGGCTCCGTGATACCATCTCAAAGAAAATGTATGTATTTGAAAATGTATCCTCTTAGTGTGTATCTTGAATCATCATTTACTTATCTTGTCTTTTAAAAGACAGAAGATTCATTTGCCTTTTGAGATTTCTTTACACTGTCCAGGTTGACCTCAAAGTCAGTCTTAAGTATCCTCCTGCCTGGCTTCTGCCTTCAGAGTAGCTGGAGTTAACAGCATACACCACCATGATTGGTTAATAGAAAAGTTTTTAATCTTAATGAAGTCTTAGGATTGTAGAGATTCATTATATATCCTTTTAATGGTTTTGGATTTTGAATCATGTAAATGTGCTGCCCACTTAAAAAATGAAATTAAAAATTAATTCAGGGCTGGAGAGTTGACCAAGTAGTCAAGAGTATTGACTACTCTTCCAGAGCACCTGGGTTTGAGTCCCAGCACAGGCATGGAGGTTCAGTGTTCTGTAACTATAATCCCAGGGCATCCCAACCATCTCTTCTGACCTTCTTGGGTATCAAGCAAGCATGTGATGCACAGATATACATTCAGACAAAACACCCATGCACATAAAGCAAACGAACAAATAAATTTAAGGGTTAGTTCAAAGTGTAAGTTCATGTTTACTAATAAATTATGCAAACACAATAAAGATACATAATGAAATTCAAATGATCTTATATTGATAATAACTTTTGGGTCAATTAAATTGAAAAATCAAAATGAAAGATTGCTTTTGGGTTAGGGTGATCACAACACCTGGGTTTGATCCCAACGAGAGAGAGAGAGGGAGAGAGAGAGAGAGAGAGAGAGAGAGAGAGAGAGAGAGAGAGAGAGATTGATTATTGTGTCTTTTCACAGGGAATGAAAGAACAGAAACTTAAAGCCAAGCAAAAGCGTGACGAAGAGCTTGAAGCAGAAAGACAAATTCTTGATTTGGAAGAAGAAATATACAAACAAGGAGAAAGAAAGAAGGCCATTGAAAATGCAAAGCAGTACCAGTTTTACCAAACAGAAAGAGTGAAAAGCTTTCATGTACTATCTGGCTTCTCTTCTAATTCTATATTTGTATATTTAACATGCATAGTTAACAGTTTTTCTAAATATTTATACACAGTTTTCTTAAAATACTGCAATTTTTTTGTAGTCAGGACTTCTTCTCAGTAGAGTTATGAAAGAACGTGATGCTCAGATTCAGTTCAAAAAGAATTCAGTAAAATCAGACAAAAAATGGGAGGAACAAGTGAAACTCGACGTTGAAAAAGCTCTCAAAGAAGAGAAAGAAAAAGAAGAAAAACGACGCAGAGAAAGATATGCTCTTGCTGAAGATCATCTGAAACAGTATGTATCCGTGACTTTTTATTTGTCTCTCTGATAATGGATATAGCTTTTCCCCTGATTTTGCAACTAATGCATGCCAAAATACATGATAGAAAAAAAATACAAAGAAAAAGATTAAAATTCACAGTTAGAGTCAAGTATGGTGATACATTCTGTAACCATAGTACTTGGGAGGCTGCCATAGGGAAATTGAGAATTGGAGGCCAGTCTGGTCGACATAACAAAGACCATTGAGATGCTCAATGGGTAAAGGCGCCTGCCACAAAGCCTGACATGAGTTCAGTCCCTGGGAGGAAAGAACTAACTCTGCAAAGTTCTCTTCTGACTTTCACAAGTGCACAATTCCACACACATCATGCAGGCACACACACACATTTACACATACCTACTAAATTTTTCTTAAAGAGATGAAACACAGGGCTGTAGAGATGGCTCAGTGGTTAAGATTGCTGGCTGCTCTTCCAGAGGTCCAGGGTTTGATTCCCAGCACCCACATGGTAGCTCACAACCATCTAGTTCCAGGGGACTTGTACCCTTTACTGACCTTTTCAGACACTACGTAGATGTGGTATACAGACATACATGAAAACAAAACACCCATAACATACAAATCGAATTAAATTTTCAAAAAAGACAGAAAAGTCTGGTGGTGGTGCTACACACCTTTGTTCCCAGCACTCAGGAGGCAGGCGGATCTCTGTGAGTTCAAGGTCAGTCTGGTCTACAAAGTGAGTTCCAAGATAGCCAGAGCTGCTGTTATACAGAGAAATTCTGTCTTGAAAAACCAAAGGAAAAAAAAGAGAGAGAGCTCGGTAGTAGAGTGCTTTCCTAACATGCATGAGGTCCTAGGTTCAATTCCCAGCACTGTAAATAAGTAAATATAAATAAAGAAAAACCAAAACCTCACTTAATTCATACATTCATAATGTATATTAGTTCATTGAAAAATATAACTCCCATTTGCCAGCCACTATTCTAATCATAAAAAACAGGGTACATTTTTTTCCTTTGGAAGTTCATAAGCTGGGAAAGGAAGGTACAGAATGGCCTAAACAAATTAGGGTATGATGATAAGTACTTTGGAAAAATATATGTAGAAAGGTAGGTAAATATATAAAATGGATGCCTGATTTAGTCTAGAGTAGGCTTGCAGAAGAGGTGGCTCCCACTTTTAATTCTGGAAAATGAGTAGGGTAACCCATGAAGAGTGAGGTAGAAGGAAAGGCATTCTGAACAGATGGACCAGTATGAGAAAAGACCCATAAGTGAAAAAGAATCTGGTGGATTTGGGGAACCAGCAGTAGGTACTATGGCTGTAGTATAGATAACTAAGGGAACATTGTAAAGATGAAGTTACAGAGGCTAGAAAGTGCTTCCAGGCACTTATCTTGTAGTCACAAAACTTGGAATTACTCACTTCTTTAGGAAAAAACTATAATTCTTTTAATGACAATGAAATGAAAACTATATCTCACTGAGGAATTACTCTTTTTGTATATATATCTTAAAAATTGCCTTACCAAGGGCTGGAGAGGTTGCTCGATGGTTAAGAACACTGGTTGCTCTTGCAGAAGACCTGAGTTCAGTTCCCAGCACCCACATGGTGGCTCACAACCACCTATAACTCCAGTTCTAAGGGAACCAACACCTTCTGACTTCCATGGATATGTGGTACACATACAAACATGCAGGCAAAACATTCTTGTCATAAAATAGATAAAAATTTTAAAATGTATTACTATTACTGCCCTGGTGATGGTATAATATGTCCACATGTTCTTTGATAACTTTTTTTCAGAGGATGGTGTCTAATTTGTTTCCACTGGCTGAAGTACAGGCTTTACATATTAACTCACTGCCAGGGACCAGGATGTGACAGAAGTGATAGTGAAGTGATAGTGTGTGACATTTCAGATTAGGACATAAAGGTATGTGGCGTCTTCCTGGCTTGTCCCTCAGACAGCTTCGTAGGTAACATGACTGTCATCTTGTAAGACACAAAAGCAGGTCTATGGTTAGGAACAGGTGGCAAAAAACTGAAGGTGTGTGACAGTGGCTTTCCTGGCCTTATAAAGCTTTGACCCCGCTGCAGCCACAGTCCTGACTAACAGTCGAGCGGCGTTCTTTTCATAACCACCCTTCTCAGCCACCCCGAGCTCCTGACGGTCAGGAATGGCATGAGATATAAATGTTTATTGTTTTAAACCACTACATTTTGAGGTATTAGCAATCAGTTATTAAAACTCCTGTCCCTATGCCTAGACAAGTAAGACATATAACAGCATTGTAAAGTAGTGCCTAGGCACCAGACCTAAGGCAGGCTAACCTGTGGCACTTTGGCCGCCATGAGTCTGCCTTTCACTAGCATCCTGAAGACAGAGCAAATAAGGAACCATGGAGACATAAATCCCCAGATAGAGATTTTAACCAAGAAATTAAACACACCTATTGCAAAGAACATAGCCAAGTATCTATTAACCATACATATTTCTCATTCCTTTGTAGGTAGTTAATCTTTTCTGTAGGAAGAACCTCATAGACCTTGCTTAAGAAAATTTTACTGCTGGGCTTGGTGTGGTACACACCTTTAATTTCTGTACTTGGAAGACAGAGGCAGGCAGATCTCTGAGTTTGAGTCCAACCTGATCTAAATAGTGACTTCCAGGCCAGCCAAGGCTTTGCAGTAAGACCCTGTCTTAAATTTTGTTTGACTGATTGGCTTTGCATCACTTTCCCATAGATTCATTCCTTTACAAGAGGGCAAAAAGAAAGAAGAGGGCCTAAGTGATTTTCATCCATCTTAGAGCTCCCAACCACTCCTGTGAACTCTAGTTTTATATAACCAGCTCCCTCTAAGAGACCTCCATTACAGAGTCTCAGTGGTACTTCAGAAAGGGTCAATTCTCCACCCCTGTAGTGGACTGCCCCAGTGGAACCCATATCCACCCACTTCAAACCAGAAACCCCATTATCCACCTTGATCCCTCATTTTCTTTAAATGTTCCAAACAAGTGTGTAAGCACTTCATGCTAATTTGTTTCCTTCCCAAACAAGTCTTGAATTTATATTTATAGCTATCTTCTTAGCCTCAGATGCTCTCATCTATCACGTGATTATTGTATCAGCCTCTTAATTGACCCCACACTCTCATATTTCCCATTTCCCTTTGTTATTCATCATCTATGACATTCCATTAAAATGAAAATTGGTTGAAGTATTCTACTTTCAGTGCTTCAGTAGCTTTGCAGACATTTGGAGTCAAGTGAATACTTGGCCCTGCGGACTCTGACTTCATCTTTTCTCAGGCTTGTCTCCTACCACTTGTCCATTCCTAATTACCCTGATGCACTCACCTTCCAGGGCCTTGAGTACCTGCTAAGAACTTTCTAGGCTCAGTACTTCTCACACACTACTTTTTCTCTCTGGAATTTACTCCCTGTTTTTTATCTGTGGTCTTCTTGTCAGCTCAGAGAGCCCTTTTATCTCTTAGGGTGCAGCTCAGTCTGGAGAGGTCTGTATGACTCCATTGTTAATCTTTTTTCTTTTCTTTTCTTTTTTTTTAAGTTTTACAACAAGTTTATTGAAGAATATTCATATGAAGGTAATCACTTTTGATTTGTCATTAAAAAAAGTTACATTTCTTTATGCTGTGTACTAAAGGGTAAGAGAACAGAGTCACATGCTTCTCTCTGTGGAACCCTTGGGTTACAGTATAGCACAGTGTTGTCATTTCTGCACCGTGAGAATAAATTAAAAAAAGTTTCTTCTATGTTTTTCTTCAAAAAGCGATGAAAATAACAGAAGGTGGCATAAAAAAGCCGAATTTCTCTACTTATTCCGTAGTATTGGAGCCAGTATTTTTACCATCACAGGCTACAATTTTCATTTTATCCACTTTAATAAGTTCTGTCACCTCTCTGAATTCAACATCATTCAATACAAAAGTCCAACATTATCGCAGAATCTGTATGTATTTAGAGAGCCCCTGAAATTGACTCTGTTCCTGACTCTCTGAGCCAATGCTGAATTTATTGCTTTATCAAACTGAAGTAGAACTTGAAGGGCAAGCTAAGGAGTGAGCTCATCAAGGCTTTCTTGAAGACTGTTTCCCAAAATCGTATTTCTGTATAACTGATATGCCATGGCTTAAAATGGAGCAATTACTTTTTCTTCAGGCTTGCATTGATGTCCTGAGGGAAGGCGCTTCCGCCAAGGTGCTAGCAGAGCCGGGCAGGGTGCCCGCCGCCACCACCTCCTCAGCCACGGAAACCACAGCGCTGGGCCAGTGACCCGGAAGTGCTTCTTAATCTTTTTTCTTATTCTCTTTCTTTATTATTTTCCAAGACAAGGTTTCTCTGTATTGCCTTGTCTGCCCTGGAACTCACTCTGTAGACCAGGCTCTACTAGTGAAAGGAGCGAAGTTATCATTGACATTATTTATAATGATTAAATTTTTAATTATCTGTGGGTAAAGATTTTGGGTAATTTGACTTAATGCAAATTTAGAATGTTGACAAATTTCAGGTCCTCTGGTTCAACAAAGAAATAGAAACATTTGTATCTTATTTTTAACTCTCATGTTTAGAGCAGTCTTTGGTCACCCACAGCACTTCCCATACACTGGGCAGCTTTTACTAATCAACCAGAATAGGCTACGTTAGGTCATAAGAGTTCTTTTGGTATTGGTGATGGGAAATCTTGACTCTCAACTTGATCAGATTAAAAAATATTATTTATGTGTAATGTGTATAAGCCACACAGTTTGTTCCTACAAAGGCCAGAAGACGGCATCAGAAGCCATGGTTTTGTGGAATTACCCCGGAATATGAACTTGACACAGGAAGAAGCACTCTTACCCACTGAGCCCATCTCTCCAGCCCTAAAGCTGCAATTGTTTATATTTTGTTTTGTCCTAAACTTAAAAATTTTTTAAACATTCTTTTGCAAAATTGGATATTTCTATTTTTCTAATATTCTTTTTAGATCTTTGTTGTTGACTTGTGAATCTGCATCTTTGATGTGATTAGTAAACATAAAATATAATAAAATCAGCCAGGATGATTTTGAAAACCTAATTTTTTTAGAGAGCACCATTAACCTGGTGTGGCAAGGGCCAGCACAATCCTTAGTTTCTTTAGCTCCTCCTGAAGAGATGGCTCTAACTACCAAGTTGCTTTACTTTGTGTCTATGCTGAATTTCTTGGCCTACTTCACTCTGTGGCCTAGGAGAAGGGAGTTTTCCTCTCCCGTTGCAAAAAGATCCCAAGACTAATGTTTGCTTGATTTCGTGCATATAAAAGAACAGCTTATTCTTTAGCTGTCTTATTTAGTTTGCTGAATTTACCTTGAGCCGTCTATTTAGAATGAAAAACAGTCAGACTAAGGCTTGGGCTTTCCACGAGTGGGCAGATCTGTTGGATGTTTGTAGTCTTGTTGTGTGCTCAGGGGTGCCTGCCAGTTGAGGGACCCCAGGGATCCAGAATCTACTATGAACTGCTGCTGATGGGAGCACCTGGTGATGATGGTAATGGGATTTGGGAAATGAGTTGAAGAGGTGGTGCTAGAGAGAAACCTTCCAAGATAAAGGTTGTGCTGTTAGGCCAACCTTCAGATATCCCTGAAGAACTCATACATGAGCCCTGGGAATCATCAAGCATTTGGAGCTTACCACTCAGAAGGCATTAGTAGCCAACTAGCAGGGAGCCATAGGAGGAATAGCAACCAGAGTGGCTA
Source organism: Cricetulus griseus (assembly GCF_003668045.3). NCBI lineage: Eukaryota > Metazoa > Chordata > Mammalia > Rodentia > Cricetidae > Cricetulus > Cricetulus griseus. The sequence continues at coordinate 105,434,852 of NC_048599.1, forward strand.
TTTGGCCACAGAGACCTCCATTGCTCTTTCCATCAAACCCAACCTCTTGAGGCCTTATCTGCAGCTTCTGCAGCATTAGCTTCTGCACTGGAGCCCACGAACTTTTCCTCTTACTTAGCTAACTGTCCTGTCTAAAGATAAAGAGTACTTGAGTCAGCTGTCAGCTTTCTTCCAAACAAAATAAGTTTTGGAGTCAGGCCATATGAGCAGTCCTGGGTTGTTCAGATTGTCTTTGTCACTGCCATTTTGTGTCTTCTTTTCCAGAAGAAAGCTCAATATCCTATCACCCCAGGTTAGAACCTGGTTCTTCTCTCTAAAATGCATCTGATTTGCTCTCCCTTACACCTATGTTTTTGCTTTAGAATAAAGGAACATAAAGAGGAAGAACAAGAAAGGAAAAAAAATGAAGAAAAAGATGCTGAGGAGATAAAGCGGCAGAATTTGCTGTATGAAATAGAAATGAAAAAAAAACTAAGCAAGAAACAGGAAGAGATAAATAAAAACAGGAAACGGTTTTTTGTAAGTTGAAAATGCCACAGCAAAGCAGTGACACAGTCAGATGCCTGACTAAGAAATGCTGGGTTATGGAACACGTATCCAGGGCGCTGTTCTGAGAGAACCCACACTGGGAATGAGCCTGTTCAGTATGGTTTTGTGCAGATGTGATTTCATTCAGGAAAGAAAATAATACATTTTCTATTTGAAATGGGTTTCCTTAAAACAAAAGCTGTGAGGAATGAATGGGGATAATTAATACATGATTTCTGTTGTGATGTCTTATGGATGTAATTTATTTGATTTCATGTTTTTTTATACTTAACATTTTAAAAAAGTTATTTTATGTGTGTGGATGTTTTTGCCTGCGTGTATGTCTGTGCATCACATGTATGTTGTGTCTGCAGAGTCCAGAAGAGGGCATTGGATCCATTGGAACTGGAGCTGCAGATGGTTGTGAGCCTCCATGTGGGTGCTGGACCCACCAGGGTCCTCTGCAAGAGCAGCCAGTGCTTTTAACCACTGAGTCATCTCTCCAGTCCCACTGGTTTTTTTTTTTTTTTTTTGTAATTTTTAAATGATACATATACAAAGTTAAAATATTAAATACCTAGAGGCAAATATTCACCAGATTTAACTTTTTCTTTTGCTGCTAATAGGTGTTATATATTTATTATTTTATTTTGTTATTATTTGTATTATTTACTTATGTGTGTATTTGTCTGTATGTGTGTCTATAGTGCATGTGCAGAGCACACAGGGCAACTTCTGGGAGTCAGTTCTCTCCTTCAACCTCATGAGTCCTCAGGGCTCAAGACCATAATATAGCTCAGGTATCCTGCCTCCTTGAGCCATCTTGACAGTCAGTCTCTGTATTTAGGTTCCAAATGGTATCAATCTGATTTTTTAGTGTCAGCCATTCTCTGACTCTTTGTTCTGGTTGTGGAGGATGTGGCTGTAGTTCTTTGTAATGCATTTCTCATCACTACTCAACAGTTACCATACTTAAGTCATTATCAATATTGTGGTAATATTTGCCTCTGCAGATCCAAGTTATATACCACAATGGCTCTAGTTCTTTCATTATGTCAGTGTTCATTTTCATTTCGTTTTAAGACAGGGTCCCCCTGTGCAACCCTGATTGGCCTCAAATTTATGATTCTCCTGCCTTAGTCCCCTCCCTCTATCACACAGATTACAGGTGGGCATCACTATGCCTACTATTACAAATGATTGCTTTTCTACCTTGATTTTCATTTGTTTAGTGACTACATTTTTGACCTTTTTAAAATTTTATGACTTGGATTTTTCTATATATTCAATAAATCTTACCAAATTTTCAGCATCTGACTGAACAGTAAGCAATTACCTATGTTGTTTTTCTTAGATCTTACCCACTGAGACTCCCTCCATCCCCTCTCCTTTAGGACTCCTTGTTCCCTAGGCCTGCTGTCTGCCTAGCTGTCGTCCTGGGGCTTCCCTTGCCACTCTGTGGGCCCACACCTGTTACTCCTGTCTCTGATGTCTTCCTATTTCTTATTTACTCTCCCTCTTGCTAAAGAATATCCTTGCATCTTTCTAAAGAAGGGTATTTGTGAAGTCAGTGATTTTTTTTTTTTTTTTTAGTTATTTGGAAAAGTTATGTTCTAAAGTTTGATGACACTGAGATTACAATTTACTTAACCATTTCTGCATTATTAAATACTTATAAATTGTTTCCAATATTTTTGTGTTATTAATATAAATAAACTTGTTATAAAGTATATGGACATAAACATTTATTCAAGTTTCTGATTATGTTGGGATAAATTTTCAGGAGAAAAATAACTGGGTGAGAAGCCATGACCATTTGACAGGCTCTTGGTAGATGTGTTGGAAGGCATTTTTGTGACAAACCATATTGTAGCATGAAAAATAAAAACCCAGGGACAGATATTGGGGTTCAAGCTGAAGATCAGAGAAGCAAAGTAGCCAGCCACTAGAGAGTTTTTACCTCTCCTAATGCTCAGACCGAAGGTGTGATCCACTAAACCTCAAACTGTTCCCGACTACACTGCTGCTCAGACTCACTGAGACTGCCCTGTGTTCCTGTCTCCTCCCGCCTTATATTCCTCTCCAGTGCCCAGGTTCTATGGCTAACTAGTGTGGCTGTTAGAATTAAAGGTGTGTGCACCATTGCCTGGCCTCTACGACTGAATAGTGTGGCTAGCTCTGCACTCTGATCTTCAGGCAAGCTTTATTTGTTAGATCATAAACAAAATATCACCACACTATACTTCTTTCCTTAAGGACCATATGCATGATAAAAGCATCATCCAGGCTGTAGAACAGCAGCAGCAAGAGGAGGAAGATGAAAAGATCAGAAAGTTTATCAAAGCCAAAAAATGTCTTCTACAAATGAGGAAAGACAAGGAAGCTGAAACACACAGGTAGGATTTAGAATTACATTTTTGGATTTCTTTACCTTATGAATATGAATGTTTTGCCTGCATGCACGCATGTGGACCACATCCCTGTGTGCCTGTTGCATTCCTTGGAACTGAAGTGGTAGATTGTGCTGAAGCACCATATGGGTGCTTGGAATCTAACCTGCATCCTCTGCAAGAGCAGTAAGTGTTCTCAACTGCTGAGCTGTCTGTCCAGCCCCACAGGTAGGATTTAACATATGTAATTACTTAAGTGCTACCTGGGACTGTTTTCTTTGGGAATTGAAGTCTTAGTGACATGACAGTTTCAGTTTGGGGCATGAGAGTTAAAGTGTACCTATGGAATGTTCCAGAACTCTCTGTGGTGGCACGCCTTTAATCCCAACACTCAGGAGGCAGAGGCAGGCATATCTCTATGAGTTGGAGGCCAGCCTGGTCTCCAGAACGAGTGCCAGGATAGGCTCCAAAGCTACACAGAGAAACCCTGTCTTGAAAAACCAAAAAAAAAAAAAAAAAGAATTGGTCTATACATGTCCTTTTCTCATGGCGTGGCTGAGGCTGTTCGTTCGGATCGACATGGATCAGAAAGAAGAGAGAGATGAATTTGGGTACATAGGCTCAGTTCATTTTCTCCTTTCCTCTCTATTCACCCGAAGACCCCAGCCCATGGGATGGTGCTGTTCAGTTCAGGATGGGCCTTCCCTCTCAGTTAACCCCCTCTGGAAGTGACGTACAGATGTGCCCAAATGTGTGCCTGGGTCTTCCTTCCTTCCTTCATCCATTTCTTCCTTCCTTCCTTTATTTTATTTTATTTTTTTTGAGACAAGGTCTTTCTACATAGCCGTAGTGGAACCCACTCTGTTCAGATCAGGCTGACCTCAAACTCACAGAGATCCACCTGCTTCTGCCTCCTGAATGCTGAGATTAAAGGCATGCACCACCGTAACCCAGAACTCTTAGATCTTTCATTAAGTGTCACATTCCCATTGAGGATTGCAAGATCACCTCAATTAAAAATTGTATCTTCTAGAATAAAACCTACAATGAGAAGTGAAAAATAAAGGAAAACTACACACTTTGTTTGTCAGCTTTACAGTATTGTTAAGACACTCCCAATTCTTTAGCCTAGAGAGAGGAAAGTTTTATTGTGGCTCATGGATTAGAGGTTTCAGTTCATATAGGCAGTTGCCCTTATTACTTTTGGAACTACAGCAAAGCAGCATACCAGGAAGAGAGCTGATCATCTCCTGTAAGGCAGGAAACGGATCCAGCCCTTTTTTTTTAATTCTTAAAATTTGATTTATTCATTTTATTTTATGTGTGAGTGTTTTGCCTGCATGTATGTCTGTGCGCCACATATGTGCTTGGTGCCTGCAGAGGTTAGAAGGGGTATTGGCTCCCCTGGAACTTGAATCAGGGCTGGGCGAGAGCCACCATATGGATGTTGGGTATCCAGTCTGGGTTCTGTGGAAGAGCACGAAGCGCTCTCAATCCTGGGCTGTCTTTCCGCACATACCCCCACCCTTTCTTTAAACCTCTTCCTGGCTGCCATTTTTCTGCTCTGTTCTGCATTCTCTTCCCTCCATGCAGAACTGACACCTTTGAAAACATGAGCTGATATAAATAATACCTCCTTTTAAGTTTCTTAAATTTGGCATTTTGTTATAGCACTGAGAAAACACACACAGGGCTGGAGGTCTTTAACATTTTTCATTGTTAAGTCCTCAGTACCTAGAATAGTATCTGTAAATAGTAAACTGTTCCATCTGTAAATGTGTTTAGAACAGTGTTTTGTAACATAAACTTAAACATTACCTTTTCCACAAAATCTTCTGCATGACTCTCACGTATTGTCATGGCCTGTACCAACATCTGCCATATGTATTTGCATAAATGTCTCTTTTCTGCTTTAGACTCTACGTTCCTTTGCCCATTCACAGTATCTTTTTCATATAAAACTTCAAAAACTCTCAATAAGTTATTGAATTTGTCATAACTAGTTAAAATATTTCTGTGTAGTCTCCTTCTCTCTTCCAGAGAGCCTGAGTTCACTTCCCAGGACCACATAATGGCCCACAGCCACCTCTGTTGGGATCTGGTGCCTTTTCTGGCATAATGGTGTACATGTACATAGAGCACTCATATACATAAAATAATACATCTTTAAAAAAATCAAATAAAAATCATCATCTGGTCTCCACTTGCACCCACCCATGTCATACACACATAGACTCATGACCACATGCCTGCACTTCACACAGACCCACAAGAAAATTATTTTCCTGTGTTATAGAGATTGATTTTTTTTTTTCTTCGAGATAGGGTTTCTCTGTGTAGCTTTGGAGCCTGTCCTGGCACTCGCTCTGGAGACCAGGCTGGCCTCAAACTCACAGAGATCTGCCTGCCTCTGCCTCCCGAGTGCTGGGATTAAAGGCGTGCGCCACCAACGCCCGGCCGTGTTATAGAGATTCTTAACACCTTTTTCTTACACAAGTATACATGCACACTCATATGTGATTACATTTTACACATTGATCACTTGGAAACTTTTAGAATATATGTTTCTTTGTAGTTCATAAGATTAATTTCCTTATTTAGCTCAATATTAAAACTTAAATGTATGTCAAATTAATTTACATACACACACACACACACACACACACACACACACACACAGACTTCTTTTTAGTTTTGTAGTTGACTATATAATAACTCAGATCCCTAATGAAATAATTTTAACTCCATTAAAGAGCTGTTCAGGATGATTTGGCAAATGTGGTTGTTCTGTTATAGGCTGATAGAAGAACGGAGAGAAAGAATAAATAACTTCCTAAGTGAACTAATGAAAGAGAAACTTGATTCTGAAGATTTGTTTATTGTTAAAGATGTGACTGAAGCTGAAGCTGAACTGGAGAAAAGAGAAAAAGAAAAATATGAAAAAAAACAAGCAGAGCTGAAAGCCATTGCAGATCATAGAGCCTCTGTGGTAAACGATTCAATTACAGTGCTGTGCTGCAGAGAGTTAGACTGCCCTGCTGTGCCTACTACCTCTTTGCCTCTCTCTCAAAACTAACAGATTTGAAAACAATATGCAAATGGTCTTCCTACATTCTTGAAACACTTTTTTTCTTTCTAAGCTTTATTTAAAAAAAAAAAAGACCCTTGCAAATAAACAAATCCTACACTGAAATTAACTGGCTGCAAAGTCCACACCTCCTGATGACCTTCTATGTAGTTAGGGTGGCCATTAGGAGAAGACATGCAGCCTCACATTGGACTTTACACTTTGATAATTGAATTGTATGCTCTTAACCTTCATCAAAAGCGAAAACTGCATGACAGAGTTAGAACTAAATGAACAGTTGGCTTTGTACCCAGTCCTTCTTCATCTCCTGATATTAGCTTTTCCTGTTCTCTTTCCTATATGACATACATGTGCATTCATTCACATATATATGCATATATTATCGGCTAGGTTAAGTGAGAACATGAAGGCTTATTTCTTCTGAGATTGTGTGACCTCATCTGAAGTTATACATTCTAAGTACATCCGAGTTCTTGCAAATATTCAGGTTACAGTTTTCTTTAGAATTCATACAACATAATTTCATTATCCATTCATCTGTTGATGGAAAACTAGGTTAATTACAGTTTTTTTTTGTTATAGTGAATAAAGCAGTCTAAACATCAGGGTTTAATGTTTCTGTGGTATAGTATGGAACTTTCTAGATATTTGCCCATAAGTGAAATAACTGGGTCATATTGTAGTTCTATTTGTAAATTTGTGCGAAATTTCCAGATTCCCACATTGACTATTGATTTGTACCCTCACCAACAATGAATAAAGGGTTCCTTTCTCTGCATGTCCTCTCCAGCATTTGATGTCAGCTTTGTTGATGATGGCCATTTTGACTGGAGTGAGATAGTATCTTGAAGCCATTTCAATTTGCATTTCCCCCGATAGCTAGTAGTATTGTACATCTTTTCAAATAGCAATGGCCGTTTTATGTTTTTTGTTTATATTGTCTCTTCAGTTCATTTGCTTTTGTCGATTGGCAGTTGTGTTCCCCTGGGGTTTAATTCCTTCCATTTGTAAACTCTGGATGCCAGCCTCTTGTCTACAGTGTGGCCAGTGATGATTTTCTGCCATGTGGCATCTGTCTGTGAACTTTGCTGATGGTTTCCTTTTCTATACAACCTTTTTATTTTCAGGGAGTCCCATCTCTTGATACTGGGATAGTTAGTTCCTGAGCTGTTACTGTTCTGGTCAAAAATCTCTTGCCTATCCCAGTATATTGAAGAGTATTCCCTATATTTTTTTCTGGAAGTTTCAGTGTTTGGGGCTTTAAATTAAGGTCTTTGATCCATTTTGAATTGATTTTTGTACAAGGTGAAAGATAAGACTCTAATTTACTCTTCTTCTGTAGGTAAAAACCTGGTTTGATTGATCAATCTACCTGTCTGTTTTTATGCCAGCACCAGGCTTTGTCACTATAGTTCTATGATATAATTGGAGGTCAGGTATTATACCATTTGTATAACAGGGTTCTTGTTCCTTGGAATTGCTTTAGCTATTCCTTATCTTTTATGATTCCATATGGAAAATATGCTTGTTTTTTTTTAACCTATGAAACATGACATTAGAATTTTGATAGGTGTTACGTTAAATGTCTACCTTTATTTTTGCAGTATAGATATTTTTACAATATTAATTCTGCAAATCCAAGAACATAATTGAACGTCTTTCCATTGTCTAGTATCTTCTCTGATTTCCTTTTTCAATATTATGAAGCATTTGTTGTAGATGTCTAGTACTTCTTTAGCTATGTATTCTTTTTAAAAAACATTTATTTACTTATTATTTACACAGTGTTCTGTCTGTATGTTTGCCTGCATGTCAGAATAGGACACCAGAACTCATCACAGATGTTTGCACCATGTGGTTGCTATGAATTGAACTCAGGACCACTGGAAGAGCAGTAGTGCTCTTAACCTCTGAGCCATCTCTCCAGCTCCATAGATGTATTCTTAAATACCCATTTTTTTAGTTATTTAGAATGGAATATATTTTCCAATTTTTTTTCTCAGAGAGCACACTATGAAGGCTATTGTTTTCTTTACATTAATTTTGTGTTCTGTAACTTTACTGTGTTTACTAGATTAAAAAATTTTCTAGTAATCATGCCATCTGCTAATAGGGATTGTTTGATTTCTTTCTTTCCTATTTTTGTTCCTTTTATGCCTTTGTCTTGTCTTATTACTACAGCTAAGATTCTATCAAGTAAGAGAAGGGAGAATGGACATCCTTGTCTCATTCCTGACTTCAGAGGAAATGAAATACTCTCTCCCAATTTGTCTCATTTAATATTTTGGCCATAGGTTTGTTGTATATAGCCTTTATTTATTTTGAGGTATATTCCAGCTATTCCTAAAGTCTCCAGAACTTTTATCATGAAGACATGCTGGAATTTGTCAAATGCCTCTTCAGTATCAATTAAAATAACTATGTAGTTTCTGTCCTTAAGTTTATTTTCATGGTATATTACATTTGTTGATTTACATATGTTGAACTAATCTGGCTTTTCTGGGATGAAGCCCATTTGGTTATAGTATATAATATTCCTAATGTGTTTCTGAATTTTGTTTGTAAGTATTTTGTTGAGAATTTTTGCATCTGTGCTCATCAAAGAAATTAGTCTTTAGTTCTCTCTCTCTCACACAGTATCTTTTACCTTGTTGTAGTATCAGAATGATATTGGCTTCACAGAATGAATTTGATAGGGTGCCTTCACTTTCTATTTTATGTAACATGAAATAAAAGACTCAGACACTGATATTGGGGTTCAAGCTGAAGATCAGGGAAGTAAATCAGCAAGCTACCTGACAGCTCTTACCTCTAACAGGGCTGGGGCATTCCTATTCTCAATGTGGCTGGAGAATGAATGTTCCTATCCTCAATGTGAATGCCTGATACTGACTACTGAAGACCCTGCTCCTATCTTTTATACCCTTCCAGTGCTGGGATTAAAGGAATGTGATCTGACACTCTCTGGTAGCCCAGGGTGGTCTTGGATCCATCTGCCTTTCTCCTGAGTCCTGGGATTAACAGTGTGTACTACCACTGCCTAGCTCTATAGATTCTGGGATTGGAAGTGTGTGCCTTGCTTCTATGGTTTGTGGATGACTTTGCTTTCTTAATCTTCAGGTAAGCTTTAATAAATCATAAATAATACATCACCACAATTTTATGAAACAATCAAAATGGATTGGTCTGTGAAGATCAAAGGTTGCAGCGTGCGCTCAAAGATGAACTGTAATCCGTGATGGTAAAATCTCTTTATTCAAGAAAGCATCAGGGCAAAACGCAGGCCAGAGCGAGGTCACAGGAATCCAGCAAGCGCGGCCAGAAAGAGGGTGTCTTTAAGAAGCTTCCCTTAAGTCACCTTGTCTTTCCTTCACCACGCCCTTATGGGCGAGTCCTGGGTCCACCTGGTATCTGTCCCAGGACTATTGGGCCGGATTAGGGTGTCTCCCTACAGGTCTGAGGTCATCATTGAAAGTTTCATAGAATCATTAGTGAATCCATCTGATTGTAGACTTTTCTTTATGGGGAAGTTTTTAATAATATTGCTTGTAATTGGTCTATTTAAGTTATATCTTCAGGACTTAATTTTGGTATATGATATACATTTAGAATTTCTTCTGGGTTGTACACCTTTTCAGAGTATAAGTTCCCTCCTTCCTTCCTTCCTTCCTTCCTTCCTTCCTTCCTTCCTTCCTTCCTTCCTTCCTTCCTTTCTCTTCTTCTCTCTCCCTTTGTTTCTTTATTTCTTTCTCTTTCGTTCCTTCCTTCAAATGTAATGACACCCTTTTGATCTCTAATTTTATTAATTTGCAGCTTTTCCTTCTTTCTTTTTGTCAGATTAGTTAAAGGTTTGTCAGTTTCCATAACTTTTTCAAGGAATCAGCTGTTTGATTGACTTTGTGTGTTATTCATTAAATCTGTATTTCATTAATTTATTTGTTAATCTTTTATTCTTGCCATCTACCGTGCTTGGGAATGGCAATTTGTTTTGTTCTGTTCTGTTTTTTTTTTTTTTTAAGAACTTAAGATGTATCATTAGGTTATTTGACAGCTCTCAGATTTTTTTTTAACATATGAGAACTTATTATAAACTTTGGTCTTGTGACTCCTTTGATGCTTCCCAGAGATTCTGATAGGATGTGTTTATCATTATTATTTATCTCTAGGTATTTAAATTCTTCCTTTCTGATTTCTTGGATGGCTAGCTGTGTGTTAAAAAATGTGTATAGTCTCCAAGTATATTTTGTAGTTTCTATTATTATTTCTAGTTTAATCATGGTATGGTCTGATAAGATACAAGGAATTATCTCAAAATTTTTGTGTATGTTGAAACTGCTTGTGTCCTCTGATGTGGGTGATTTTGGAGAAGGTCCCATGTACTGCTAAGAAAAAAATGTGCATTCTCTCTGCTGGGTGGAATATTTTGTATATATTAAATCCAGTTCACCCATAGTATATTTTAGCTCTAAAGCTTCTTTACATGTTTTAAGTTTGGGAAAACTATCTGAATTTGAGAGTGGGGTCCTGCTATTGTTGAGTCAAGACTTATGTGGTCTTTTTTGTGTTGGTTTGTCATGTTTAATACATCTGTGGACATGGATTTGTTTTGATTTCCTTCTATTCTGAGCCTATTAGGATATTCTGTTTTCTGTTACTCATATCTCATAAAGCTCAGCTAGGGAGACTGGTGAAACTTTGGTGTTGAATATTGAATGAGTTGCTGAATCGACTCTTCTGTCTTGGCTATGTGACAACAGGGCCAAGGTACAGCTGCACACTAAGCACATAGGTATCCAACCAGCTGGAGTCAAAACTTTGGTTGTCCCTTTGATTCTATGAACATGCTGGAGGCAGGGTAGCAAACCAGATCCAGTGCAGTTCATCTACTATATTGTGATGTGGTTGTAGCCACAGGCCCAAAGTAACCTCTGGGACCACATCATAGACTTCAGATCTGAAAGTGACCACTGGAACCTTGAAAATCAGAATTCTGCAGTCATAATGACCTCAGACACCCATAGAACCAAGGCTCCAGTCTCTGAAGGGACCCTGGGCATATTGGAGCTGAAACTTGGTCCCTGAACGTCTGACCTCTTAGACAATTAGTTACAGGGTGCTGTCTGGTCTGCAGATGCTGGAGGCCTAGTTGTCCAGTGTGCTCTGCAGAAAACCAATGTTTATTTTTAGAAGAAAGATAGTAAGACCATCAGTTACATATAAAGTATTTTAAAGGTATTTTTATTTGTTTATATATGCATATATATTTTTTATTAGTTTGCACATATGTTTTTTTTTTCTTTTTTACCTGCATGTGCATCTGTGCGCCACGTGTGTGCCTGGGTGCCCATGAAAGCCAAAATAGGGCATTGGATCCCCTGGAACTGGAGTTACAGATCATTGTGAGCCACCATGTAGGTGCTAGGACCCAAACCCAGTCATCTGGAAGAGCAGCCACTGCTCTTAACTGCTGAGCCATCTCTCCAGCTACTACCTTCCATCCCCCCACCTCCACCATTTATGGATACAAGCATCAAGTTCTTCTTCAGAACCATCTTAAATGCCAGGATTGCTTTTTATATTTATTTAAATGTTTTTTTAAGATTTATTTATTATGTATATTGTGTTCTGTCTGCATGTATGCCTACAGGTCAGAAGAGGGCACCAGATTTCATTATAGATGGTAGTGAGCCACCATGTGGGTGCTGGGAATTGAACTCAGGACCTCTGGAAGAACAGCCAGTGCTCTTACCCTCTGAGCCATCTCTCCAGCCCTATTTAAATGTTTTAAGAGAAGCCACATACGTTACCTGATTGCATTTCTGTATTTTTCAGTCTTAGAAATGGATCCCCTACCTATTCCCTGTATGTATATCTTAACATTCAAATTACATGGCTCAAGCATTTTAACAATTAATTGTTAACATGTCAGCATTTCTGTACCTTGAGATCTTGTTTTTATGTTCCTGTATTTTCTTCTTCCTGCTCCTGCTCTTTCTATCCTCCTTCCAAGAAAGTTTTGCTATATAGCCCAGGCTCCTCCTGAACTCATTGTCTTCCTGCCTTTGTGTCCTCACCTTACGGCTGGGATTACAGGCATGCACTACCATACACACTGTGAGTGTTGTTGTTTTTGCCAGAAATTGGTCTATATTACTCTCCTTATATTTTCATTAAGTATGTCTCTCTGATATTCAAGAGAATAAAACAAAGTAACCCAGCTACATGCAGTTTCCTGTCCTCTCATTGCTCCTGGCTCTTTGCTTGAAACATTCTGACTCCATTTCTTTTAAATGAGAACTGTTGGCTAAAATTGATTTATTTTTTTCCTTTGTCATTAAACATCTAGATGAAAAATAAAGAAGAAGAAGAAAAACAAAGAAAAATAGACTCTAAAGAACAATTGCTGGCTGTGATGAAGGCAGATAAGATTTTCAAAGAGCTTGAAAAGGAGAAAAAGCTTAAAGCCAACAAAGAGAAACAAGAAATTCAAGATGCTTATGTTCAGCAAATGGTAACTGTTCCCATTTTTACAGGGATTTTAAAAGTAAATATATAATGGAGATTTCATTTTGTTTTTTTTAATATGTATTTATTATGTATACATCATTCTGCTTATTATACAACATTCTCTGTATATCTGTACATCAGAAGAGGGCATCAGATCTCATTACAGATGGTTGTGAGCCACCATGTGGTTGCTGGGAATTGAACTCAGGACCTTTGGAAGAACAGGCAGCACTCTTAACCACTGAGCCATCTCTCCAGCCCCCTCATTTTGTTTTTTTAAGTGGTTTCCTTTTATTGCAGAGGAACAAATGATCATTATATAAAAATATATTTAAAATATGAAATTAGTTTTTAGAATCTCTGCTCTGTGGTCCTCTTCTGTAATGGCTTAGGGATTGACCTAACTGGGGCAATAAGAATGAAGAAAGAGACATACATGCAAAATAGCAAGGATGGGGTGGGCCTTGCACTCTGATGAAGACACCAGCAACAGCTTGGAAACTCAGCAAGCTGATTTCATACATCTGAAGTGAGGAGGTGAGGCTGTTACATACAGCCAAATACAGAGTCAGGGTTAGTTGCTCTCTGTAGGGGTCTCTGTAGGGAAGCAGTTTCAGGCCATAAACACCCAGGAGGATGAAGCTGTGGTGGACATGCTGTTAACATCTGCACTTGAACCAGGGGGAAGGCTTGGCCACTCTGTGAGACATTGGCATCCTTGAAATGTCTGTGCTCATGTCAGCAATAAACATTTACTCAGGACTTCATCCACTCCCCACAGGTCTCATTCTAGGGTTTTGTTTTGTTTTGTTTTTGTACACATTTTGTATCCTTATTTAGTGTATTGTGCTAATTATTAAATACAAAAGAAAATGCAGATTCATGGGATAGGTCCTCATTCTCACCCTCTTTGTTTCATTTTTCTCCGAACTTGACTTGCTTTTTTTTTTTTTTTTTAATTAAGTACACAGTATTCTGTCTGCATGTATGTCAGCAGGCCAGAAGAGGAGACAGATCTCACTACAGATGGTTGTGAGCCACCATGTGGTTGGTGGGAACTGAACTCAGGACCTGTGGAAGAGCAGGCAGTGCTCTTTTTTTTTTTTTCCTCATGTCCATTTTTTTTATATGAATTAGAAACAAGATTTTTTACAATCCCAGTTCCCTTCTCCCTCCCGTTCTCCCCTACCACCCCCCACAACTAAAACCCTACCTATCACATATCCTTTCTGCTCCCTCTGGATGGTGAGGCCTTCCATAGGGTGTCATCAGAGTCTATTGTATCCTTTGGGATAGGGCCTAGGCCCACCACTGTGTGTCTAGGCTCAGGGAGTATTCCTCTATGTGAAATGGGCTCGCAAATTCCACACCTATGCTAGGGATAAGTACTGAACTACTACAGGAGGTCCCGTAGATTTCCGAGGTTTCCTCACTGAAACCCATGTTCCTGGGGTGTGGATCAGTCCCATGCTGGTATCCCAGCTATCAGTCTGGGGACCAAGAGTTCCCGATGTTCAGGTCAGCTGTTTCTGTGGGTTTCACCAGCCTGGTCTGGACCCCTGTGCTCTTCACTCTTCCTTCTCTGCATCTGGGTTCCAGTTCAGTTCAGTGATTAGTTGTGGGTGTCTGTTTCTACTTCCACCAGCTGCTGGATGACGGCTATTGGGTGGCATATAAGTCAGTCATCACTCTCATTATCAGGGGAGGGCATTTAAGGTAGCCTCTCCTCTGTTGCTTAGATTGTTAGCTGGTGATATCTTTGTAGATCTCCAGACATTTCCCTAGTGCCTGATTTCTCTGTAAACCTAAAGTGTCTCCCTCTATTATGCTATCTCCATTCTTGTTATCTTCTATTCTTTCCCTGACTCAACCTTTCTGCTCCCTCATGTCATCCGCATCCCTCCTCCTCTTCCCTTTTCATTCTCCTAGCTCCCTCCCCCTCTTCCCGTGCTCCCAATTTGCTCAGGGGATCTTGACCCTTTCCCCTTCTTCAGGGGACCATGTATGTCTCTCTTAGGGTCCTCCTTGTTTACTAGCTTCTCTGGCAGTGTGGATTGTAGGCTGGTAATCCTTTACTCTATATCTACAAATCCTCATATGAGTGAGTACATACCATGTTTGTCTTTTTGTGATTCGATTACCTTGCTCAGAATGGTTTCTTCTAGTTCCATCCATTTTCCTGCAAATTTCAAGATTCCTTTGTTTTTTTTTCTGCTGAGTAGTACTCCATTGTGTAAATGTACCACATTTTCTCTACCCATTCTTCAGTTGAGGGGCATCTAGGTTGCTTCCAAGTTCTAGCTATTACAAATAGTGCTGCTATGAACATCAGTGAACAGATGTCCTTGTTGTATGAATGTGCTTCTTTTGGGTATATGCCTAGGAGTGGAATTGCTGGATCTTGTGGCAGACTGATCCCCATTTTCCTGGGGAACCAACCACCATACTGATGTTCCCCTTCCTCCACATCCTCTCCAGCATAAACTATCATTGGTGTTTTTTATTTTAGCCATTCTGACAGGAGTAAGATGGTATCTCAGAGTTGTTTTGATTTGCATTTCCCTGATGGCTAAGGATGTTGAACACTTTCTTATGTGTCTTTCAGCCATTTTATTGAGAATTGTCTATTTAGTTCTGTACCCCATTTTTAAATTGGGTTGTTTGGGATTTTCAAGACTAGCTTCTTGAGTTCTTTGTATATTTTGGAGATCAGCCAGTCAGATGTGGGGTTGGTGAATATCTTTTCCCAGTCTGTGGGCTGCTGTTTTGTCTTGCTGACTGTGTTCTTTGCCTTACAGAAGCTTCTCCGTTTCAGGAGGTCCCATTTAACAATTGTTGACCTCAGTGTCTGTGCTACTGGTGTAATGTTCAGGAAGTGGTCTCCTGTACCGAGCAATTCAAGGGTATTTCCCACTTTATCTTTTAATAGGTTCAGTGTGGCTGGATTTATGTTGAGGACTTTGATCCATTTTGACTTAAGTTTTGTGCAGGGCAAAAAGTCTATCTGTAGTCTTCTACATGTCCGCATCCAGTTATGCCAGCACCATTTGTTGAAGATGTTCTCTTTGGTCCATCGTATAGATTTGGATTGTTTGTCAAAAATCAGGTATTCGTGGGTTAATATCAGGGTTTTCAACTCTATTCCATTGGTCTACCTCTCTATTTTTGTGCCAATACCAAGCTGTTTTCAGGATTATAACTCTGTAATAGAGCTTGAAGTCAGGGATGGTGATGCCTCCAGAAGTTCCTCTATTGTACAGGGTTGTTTTGGCTATCCTGGGTCTTTTGTTTCTCCATATAAAGTTGAGAATTGTTCTTTCAAGGTCTGTGAAGAATTGTGTTGGGATTTTGATGGGGATTGCATTGAATCTGTAGATTGCTTTTGGCAGGATTGCCATTTTTACTATGTTGATCCTATCCAAGAGCATGGGAGATCTTTCCATTTTCTGGTATCTTCTTTAATTTCTTTCTTTAGAGACTCAAAATTTTTATGGTACAGGTCTTTCCCTTTTTTTGGTTAGTGTTACCCCAAGGTATTTTATGTTGTTTGTGGCAATTGTAAAGGGTCATGTTTCTCTGATTTCTTTCTCCACCAATGTGTAATCGGTATATAATAGGGCTACAGATTTTTTTTTTTTTCAGTTAATCTTGTATCCTGCCACTTTGCTGAAGGTGTTTATCAGCTGTAGGAGTTCTTGGTAGAGTTTTTCAGGTCACTTATGTAGACTATCATATCATCTGCAAATAGTGAGAGTTTGACTTCTTCCTTTCCCATTTGTATTCCCTTGATCTCCTTTTGTTGTCTTATTGCTCTAGCTAGAACTTCAAGGACAATATTGAAGAGATGTGGAGAGAGTGGACAACCTTGTCTTGTCCCCGATTTTAGAGGAATTGCCTTGGGTTTCTCTCCATTTAATTTGATGTTGGCTGTCTGCTTGCTGTATATTGCTTTTATTATGTTGAGGTATGTTCCTGTTATCCCTGATTTCTCCAAGACCTTTATCATGAAGGGGTGTTGGATTTTGTCAAAGGCTTTTGCGGCATCTAGTGAGATGATCATGTGGTTTTTTTCCCCTCAGTTTGTGTATATAGTGGATTACATTGATGGATTTTCATATGTTGAACCATCCTTGCATCCCTGATGAAGCCTACTTGATCATAGTGGATGATTTCTCTGATGTGTTCTTGGATTTGCCAGTATTTTATTGAGAATGTTTGCATCAATGTTCATGAGGGATATTGGTCTGTAGTTCTCTTTCTTAGTTGTGTCTTTGTGTGGCTTGGGTATCAAGGTTATTAAAGCCTCATAAAAAGAGTTTGGTAATGACCCTTCTGCTTCTATTATATGGAATACTTTGAGGAGAGTTGGTAATTAGCTGTTCCTTGAATTTCTGGTAGAATTGTGCACTGAAGCCATCTGTCCCTGGGCTTTTTTTTGGCTGGGAGACTTCTGATGACTGCTTCTATTTCATTAGGGGTTATAGCTCTATTTAAATTGCTTATCTGTTCTTGATTTAATTTTGGTAAGTGAAATCTGTCCAGAAAATTGTCCATTTCCTTTAGATTTTTCGGATTTTGAGGAATATACGTTTTCGAAGTATGACCTGATGATTCTCTGGATTTCCTCTGTGTCTGTTGTTATGTCCCCCTTTTCATTCCTGATTTTATTAATTTTCATGTTCACTTTCTGCTGTTTGGTAAGTTTAGATAAAGGTTTGTCTATCTTGTTGATTTTCTCAAAGAACCAACTTTTTGTTATATTGATTCTTTGTTTTGTTCTCCTAGTTTCCATTTTATTGATTTCAGCCTTCAATTTGATTATTTCAAATTGGCCTCTGCTCCTCCAGGGTGTATTGGCTTCTTTGTGTTCTAAAGCTTTCAGTTGTGCTGTTAATTCTCTAGTGTGATTATTCTCCTGTTTCTTCATGTGGGCACTTGCGCTATGAACTTTCTCTCAGCACTGCTTTCAAAGTGTCCCATAGGTTTGGATATGTTGTGTCAGCATTCTCATTGAATTCTAGGAAATCTTTAATTTCTTTTTTTATTTCTTCCTCGACCCAGGAATTGTGCAATTGTGTGTTACTTAATTGCAGGCAGTGCTCTTAACCAGTGAGCCATCTCTCCAGTTCCCTCCTTGACTTTCTTATGGCACATTCTAAAGCAGTTATTTCTAGCTAGATTTCCAGACGTTATTTCCCCATCTGCACAGCAACATTCCAGAGGCCATGTTGATTGAAATCTTGGCTTTTTCGGGGGG